>NC_059135.1:77355428-77447928 GCF_020740605.2 Lemur catta
AAGCAAAGACAGGCTCTGAAAAGGACCAGGTACCGGGGTCCCTCCCCACAGCCCTGGGCAGATGGACCACTACCACTCGGCTTCACGCTGGCTCATTTACTTAGTGTTTTGCAATCCTTAATGTGCACAGCTGGCAGCTGAATGCAGGTTTGATACTAACAGTTTAGACATCTTTAGATGTAGCAGATGGAAAATTTTACACAAATAAAGTAGGAGAAAGTGTGCAATTAGGTTTTTATCTGCAGTTACATGATGCATCCTCTGTTTTAGTTTAGAACATCACCTTAGTGGGTGGTCATGATCTTTTCTTGTATCCAGGCCCTACCTTCTTGACACCACATTTGATGCTGGCTAAATGCCCAAGTACCAAACTTTTGTTTTTGTTGAGTGTGAATGAAATAGAGAATGCAACAATCAGCAAAGCAAAAGGCATACCATCAGTGAGATTGTAACAGTCCAGTACATTATGGTTACATTCCTTGCTAGTTAAGTCACTATGGTAAAATCCTTGGCAGGATTTTTTTCAATAGTTTATTCATGATGTTCATTATTATGAGTTGTAAAGAGTATGAGAATTTCATTTTTAAAATGTCTTATGGAATGTATCACTTTCTTAGATCTTGTAGACATGCTGTGGAAACCATAACATAAAATATGAGTTACTTACAATAACTAATTTTAATCCCATCTGCTAAGTATGACAACATTAGCATTTCCACTTAATTAAAAACACCCTTAAAGCAGCAATGTTTTAATCACTCCATTTTATTTACTCTCCTCCGGTGTCACTTATAATTGTAACTTTTTATTTTTTAATAATGAGGGATTTTTTTTTTCTCCTTGCATCACACAAAAAAGTGCTGTCGATAATTAGCAGTCTTCTGTTATTAGTAGACTCAGGTGTCACAACTGTGTCTCATCCTCATTACAGTAAAAAATTTCACCTATCAGATTCATTATTGCTAGATAATGCGACTGAGAGCCTTTGCAGGCCCTCCAGAAAAGTAATTCAGCCAAGCAAAATTATCAGCTAATTATATTTAGAATCAAAAGCCCAACAACTATTTGCAGATAAATTGTATGAATTGAAGTGAATAGATCTGAATATTAAGATTCATAGATTTAGCAGATGATTTGTTAATTGGAATAAAAAGGTCATTTACTAGTCATTTTAACAATAGATCAATTGGAACCCTATTTATTATTTAACTGGTAGTGCATAAGAATTGAAATGATGAATAATTGTATTATTGTCATGAGATGATAATTTTTTTAAAAATAAGAAAATATGAGAAAGTTATGAGAATGAATTTTATAAAGTTGTTTTTAAATACTGTGGCCTATTTAACATATTTTTAAAAACATAGTCCTGATCTAAAGAATGTATATAATAAGGCTTAATATTTTAACAAGTCAAAAATATAACCAAAAGAGATGGTAGTTTGTTTCTTGATGAATTAGAAATATAACCATGAATAAGATAATTTACAAATAAAAGTTGAAATCCAAATTTGTGATTTTTTTTTCTTCCTAAATCAAATAGTGCCATTCCTGTCTTACTGTATTTTAATTAGCAGAGGTTTTTTTGGAAATGGCATGGTACATACTCATACGATGACTCAAAATGTAACTTGGCCTGCGATTTTCTTTCGGGAAACAGAATACTCTAATTCAAATCCATTATTAAAAAGCAGATAACATGTGCACTTTCTGAAATGCCTGTGACTTCACTCTTTAGATTTTATGTAATTATAGGAGTGTGTTCATATGTATTTCCTTTTCAATTGGCACAGCATTTTAAACCTGAATGTCTGCATATTTTCTTTTGGTCCATAAAGAATATCACTGGTTTGTATGCTCAAAACTTTTGTTAATGTTTTGTAATGCAATCTCAGTGTAGTTTATAGCTGTGCCTGTAATAAGCATTTCTATGTGTACCGTATGTATGTAGAGAAAGAAATATTAGATATTAGTTTGGATTCTGAAATTCATAATTGGTAACTAAAATCTGTGCCTTCCCACTGTGTTACCTTCTAATTTCTATCAGTTCTCATGCAAAACTTTAAAACTCAGTATTTTTCCAGAATTTGTAGCTCAAAGTAAATACTTTTCATTTAAACTAATTTCAGTTAACATAATAAAATAGGGAAAACATCACCCACTAAAAACAGCTTAAATTGCATGTAGTTTGTCACTCTAAATAAACAAGGTAAACATTGACATGACTTCAAATTATTCTTGGGTTGAAAAAAATCTGCAGTTCAAAATAAATTTTGCCTTTGGTCAACATGTTGGATGCAATTCAAAGTTTCTCAAAAAATAAACATATTTTAAGGAGTGTTTTGAATTTCACTGCATAATTTCTAGCCAACAGAAATGACAGTGGTATCTTTAAAGTTTATTACATGTCAGATCAATAGCCATTATGCAGGGCTGAGACAACCCCCGAGATGCAATACCTTCCTTCTACTTAACCCTTAGTACTGTGACCCACTGTGACGTGAAGAAAAACTTCCCCTAAGTAGTCCGGGGGAAATCTCACAAAGTGAAACTTTCACATTTATTTAATAATAAAAATATTCTTTTCTGATAAAATGGAAAGTGAGCTGAATTTTTAATCAAGAAAGCAAAATGTTCATTAAAGTAATCTTCCTGAGAGTTTTTCAACAAAAGGGGGAAGAGTTTTATATTCTGCATAATAACAAATTGTTTTGAAGCATGAGCTTAAAATGAAAATGCCCCATTACAACAGATTGTAAATTTTTTTCTGATGCTTTTAAAAGTGCCTCAGTCATTTCTGCGACTACAGTGCTAAAGTTAAGTATTTGCTATTTTATTTAAACATTTTTGAAAAATGAACATTCTGAGGCTTTGCAGCATTATTAAGAAAAGCTGTCCATACTTTACCATGTTGTTACATGTGTTTATCTGCTGATTATAAAATGTGTTAAACAGTATTTTAAAAACAAAAAAAAATGCAGCGCTGCGCTTTGATTAATTCAGTGAACAAAACATATGCTGTTGGTTCTGTTCTATGAAATTCATATATGATCAATAAAATCTTTTAAAAGAGCAACTTTGGCTTTTAGGATTGTACTGCCGACCATGATTTTTGTCCCAGTTAGCTCTGGGCTCATACTGTTAACTTAGGCAAACAAAACCACTTTCTGGCTATGATGGTAATAACATCTTTTTAATATATTCTTCTTTCTAAAATTTCTTTAGGTTGGAAGCTGTGTACTGTGGTTGTTACCCACTTTGTCCCAAAGATTTGGTTTATCCCGAAATATTTCCAGGTAGCTGCTTTAATGTGTATTTGTCTTTGTTGAGATTTAATACATGATTCATGCTAAATTAGAAAGTTTGAAAATAAACTTAGGCAGGAGCAATTGTTTATTTGGCAAGTCAACATGTTAGTGTTAAAGAAAATTTTATGTGTTTTAATACATTAGAGTAAGCTTATATTTACCATCTGTTCTTTTAAGATAACAAAAAAGCAAGTTTTCAAATAGCATTCTTCATTGTTAGCATACACATCCCATAATGATGGATTTTTATAATCAGGTCAGTGTTACTGCAATTGCTTACAGATTTTTTTTTTAATGATATACACAGAGAAAAATCAAGGACTGAAAGTCACACCAAATTATTTAAACAATTGACTAGTTAATAATATGCAACTGTTGTACAGGGTACATACGGCTATAGTACCAGTTCTTTGAAAAAATTCTCATCACTAAATATATCACATATGCATTGTGTTGCATTAGAATAATGTATTTTAATCACCCAAAGGAGATGTCTAAACAGCACAACTACACAGTCTTATTTAGCATTAAATATCCTTGTGAGCTGAGGTAACCTTATAAAATCATGCTTAAATAATGTACAACACGAGGCGGCACAGAGCAATATGCATTTTTAATTAGTAAAGTGACTAATATCGAGTGTGTGCTTTGAGGTTTTTGTTTCATTAAAAATGTATCTGTTTTTCCTGCAGCTGAATATCTGTATTCTACACCTGAACAGCTTTCAAAAAGGCTCCAGAATTTCTGCAAGAGACCAGATATTATAAGAAAACATCTCTATAAGGTAGTTATTGAGAAGAGATTTACATGGTATAAATGCCATATTGAAGTACAAAGAAAAATCTTTTAAAAAAAACATTTAATTAACATACTAATGTTTAAAGGAAACATGCTAGGGAGGGATATTAGTTGTTACACTAACAAGGATTAATTAAACTGGATGCCAGTTGTATTAACCTAGGTCTTATGAAATACGTGCACTTAATGCACGGTACATGCTTTTTTTTTTAATTTATTGTTTTCTAAGATGACTGTCCTTTACATTTAGCCCCAAGAGGCTTATAAAAATGAACCTGGATTAATGTAACTCATTAGTTTAAAAGGAAGTAAAGGAAAGATTCTACAATTATACTAATGAGGATAAGCCTTTCTTCCCATCATAATGAAATCTTTAGTCCTCAAAAATTCAGGTGAATGACATTAGTGAAGTTTGGTGTTCATTTTTTAACTACTTTAAAGATGGTTTGCAGGAATCGAGTATTTCCCTTGTCCAGTTTAATCAAATGACATAAAAATCCTCAGTTTGTTTAGATTAGACTGTCGGTCTCATCTCTGAATTGCAAAGGCAAAAAGAAAATAGTATAAATAGCATCATTATTCAGTCCCCTCATTCATTATCTTTTTTTTCCTTGTTTGAGTCAAGACTTTCACATTGTTGAAATAACAACACAAAGAGGCCCAACTAAAAGTCTAAGTAATTGAACCAGGATAAATCTGCTTTACTAGTTTCGAAGGTGGCTCTAAGCCATGAGTAATATACCTTTTTATATTCTTCGAATGTAGCATCTTCATTTTATATAAATTCAGTATAGTTTACAATCTAGCAGTTTTATAATCCAGCATATTTTAATTTTCCTATGTTAATATACAACCTTCTGCATGAAATACAGTTCTCTGCTTTTTTTTCTCTCCTTTCCCTGTTCATGGCCTAAAATACATATTTACATAGTGATACATCAAAACATGACTTTGTTTCTGCAGGAAACAGTTAAACTTCAAGAAAAAGGGAGAGAACCAAAAATGCAATTTAACACCCAATTTCAAGCTCATTATCTTTCATTGTCTATTAACTTGGCAATGGTTCAGAAGGTAGCTCATAATAGTTTAAAATGCTGACTGAACAGTTCCAGGCTGCAGTATTACTCCTTGAGTCAATACTATTGTATTGCATACATGGGAAGCTTCACAGAAAAAACTGTCCTCCAAGGTTTACCTCCATATTTCCTAATTTTTAAAGTTCAGTAGCAGTTTTGTTTGTATAAAATATTAATCGAATAGTTTCCCATGTGGTAGACTGTCAGAATACGCAGATTATGAAAATTGAGGAAATAGAATAAGTATTAGCATAAATGGATTCATTTTCTATATATGACACAAAGCTATTTTCAATGAGTTCTCAAATTATTGATTTTTTCCCCCCTTTGGGTGAAATTTTTGGTGAAGTATTTATAAATTATTTCCATCGTCAGAATTTGCCAGTTTTCAATGTTGCTTCAGCTTGGGCCTTATTAACCCTGTTATTCTGCATCTACAAATTTTTAACCATTTCAAAAGTTACCGCAACAAGTTGCCTCTAGTTAGAAAAGAAAGCAGATCTCCAGTTGAAATATTTTAAAACAGCCACTGCCATAACATAGCTATAATTATTTACTTTATAAACAACTTCTAGAAAAATTCTGAAAGAACGATAGCTTCGTGGTATGCTATTAATATATTAAATTTTTCCTTATGTAGCATAAAAAATAACCTGTACCTTAAATGTTATTTCATTGAGCTATTATATGTTAGTACTTACATATATTTTTAGTTTGTACATCATAAAATCCTCATTCTCAAAGTTTTATAAATTAGCAATTCATGCATAAGCATTCATAAGAATTTATAATTCATTTTTTAAGTATTTTCTGCCATGGATTTTTCTCTTATAAATCTATAAGAAATTTACATTTTCACATATGTCTTCATTCACAGATCTTAGTGATATTGTGACTAAAAACTAATCTCAAAAATTAATAAATTACTTCAAAATTATAAGTAATCAAGAGCTTTAGGCTACAATTATTAGGAAAAACTGGCATGTTGCAAGGTACTGAGTTAAAATCACAGCAAGGACCACACGTTTAGTTTGTTTGTTGTGATAGGATTCAGAGCCAAAACAAAAAAAAAGAATGTCTTCTAAAACTTTATAGTAAAGATACAATAAGGTATGGTAATTCTTCACCTTATGTTTTATAAATATATACATTTTCAGGTAACATTTGCTTTTACTAAATTCTAGAGAATGATTTCTTCCGAGGCAGCTTTTTACCTACTTTTCTTATGCAATGGAGGAGGATCTTTTGTATGTACTGTGAAGCGAATGTTGAGGGTTATTTTTAGATTTATTTCATTGGACAGTGCTGTTTTGCTTTTATAAAACATATGCTTCTAAGATCTAAAAGGATAGAATGTCACCGAATTCTTTAATTTGTTCCTTTTACATTTTTACACCTTACTCTTTTTTTGTTGTTAAAAGTTTACATTTTAAAATCATTTCGACTTCTTATCATATAGAGTTCACTTTAGGATAAGATTTTTCATATGGATTCACACTTAGAAATTTAATGACTAGAATAAGGCTACTAACACTTGGCTTTCTTCTCACATGAGACATTATACTTTCAATATGAGTGAGAGTTTTGGGGCTATAACTTGAAGCAGAATTTGAAACAGAATGCTAGTAACTGAAAAGCAGAAACAGAATTTACTTTTTTTCTTAAAGTGACTCTTTCTATTACAGAACACTGTGTCCATGACTTCTCACCTGAAATAGTTTCAGACCTGAAATGTTTAAATTCCTCACGTTCACGCAAGTGTGCTCTTACTCGCTTTCTCTCTTACACACACATATACACACATACACATTTTTCTTAGGCTCTTTAGAGAAATCCAATGCATGCAAAAATTAGATGCTTCTTAATAATTTTAAAAATCTAAAACCATTTTCTTAATTTTAAAAAATCTAAAACTGCTTCTTAAAAAGTTTATATCTACAGTTCAATCACTGACTGTAACCTTCTTGTACTGTCAGAACATGTCCTTTTTGAGGCCTGGCAGATGCATTGAACACATACCTGTCACATGCATAAAACAGGGAGCTCTTTTATGACTCCCAACTCGGACACAAGTTTCTAGAAGTAATACATAATAAAATAATCAACCAAGGATTGACTTCGTACACCAACAATAGTTCTTCCTTTCCAACCCCAGCAAGTCTAATACTGTGAAGTTGTATTTTTTATCTCACTTTTACTATATGAATTTACTTACTGAAATTTTTCAATAATTATTTGAGATTAGTGTTTCATGTTTTTAGAGAACCTTGATCATTATATTTTAAAATAGTATAGAAAAATAAAATTATGGCTATTCCCTTCTTACCAGTATTAAAAATAGCAAAAGGTTAGAGATGGGGCAGTTGTATAAGGTGGACATCACCTAGACTAACAGAAGAGATTTTCATTCCCATCCTATTTTTTATTTATTTTTATTTATAAACTGAGGGATATTCTACAGTTAAAAGAGAGAGAGATGCCATTCTTTCTTTTGAGTGACCTATAGTTTCTTAAGATTTTTTTCAGATGATAGCTGGTGATATTTTTGTTCTCTTCTTCAAGTTCTTTTTGGAGGAGAGAAGAACTTTTCAGATTTCTGCCTAAAACTAATTCCAAACAATGATTAAGCTTACAATTCAGATTCAATGCCCAGAAAAGCCATTTGTGGTTGTCTTAATTATGTCAGGCTATATCTACGCAAACCACAGCCAAGCCACTTTAAGTTTCCTTCAAGAGACTGGTCACTTTATAGTCCCCTTTTAATTGGAGCTTCAACTCTAGATGTGAATCAGGTGTTGCTCACTGGTTTTAACATGGCTCCAGAGTCCTCACTTTTTACCTTAAAATGAAAACATAAACGCCTGTGACATTTTAAGAATTTCTAAAGTCTCTCAACTGCACCAGACAATTAAGGCAAATTGTCAATCTCCACTGTTTTTTTCTCTCTCTCCCCTGCCTTTCCCTCCCTTCCCTGTTTCTTTCTCTTTGTGCCTTCCTCCATTCCTTCTTTGCTCTTTCCCTCAGTTTTATTTGGTCTAGTGTTCCTTCAATTTGTCTAAATAAAATAAAAGGAAAAAACTTCTAGCATCATAGATATTCTTTGGCTGATTAAGATCAGTTAGAGGTTTTGGCTTCTTGTCCTTCTCTGCTATTCATTTGCAGCCTGACTGTAGGTGATTTTCGTGGCCTCTATATGATTCATCTGTAAACCTGGAAGATTTTTTTTCAATCTTAATAGCATTTTTCTCCTGAGGTATCGCTATAATGAATTAATGAATATAAACCTGTTTGTAAATGTGAAGCGCTTTATAAATTCCATCTAATACTAATGGCATTTATCTTTGTGTCTTCACCACTTAAAAGTAAAATTTAGATTCACAAAAACATGTATTAAGAGTGTTGGGTATCTTGTGTTTATAAAAGCTAAAAGTTGGATGATAAACTTCTAATAGCTGTCATCCATAACATAAACCAGGATATACGTGTGCAGCAGAATGTGCCCATTTGCAAAAAACAGTAGCCTGTTCCTATGGTTGGAAATCCAGTCGCACTTTAAACCAATCAGAACCTGGGATTTCTTGAGGTGATGAAACTCGAGAACCATTTACTTGGTGGCTTTTTGAAATATAATTGACATAAGTGGTGCAGATTTGCAACATAAATTTTCAGCATCCTTTAGTCTTTCAGTCATTAATGCTTCTTCACTTCTTTCTCTTCCCTCCCTCCCCCTTGTTACAGGGTGAAGTGGCTCCATTTTCTTGGGCAGCCCTACATGGGAAATTCAGGTCTCTGCTTAACAACAGAACCTAGGGAAGATTTGTGACAGATGGGGCTAAGTCACAAACTTGCAGCCTAAGGCAGAATCTGAAGAACTTTCCAGAGTGTGCCCATATTTACCTGATCAGAGAGAAAAGAAAATCTGCAGAGGAAGCTGAGCCTGGCTGCTTGTCATAGCTGACACAGAGCCATCTGCCACAAACCTGTGGCGGCTTCAGATCTCCAATCCCTGCCACCACCCCAACTCAAATTAAATACAGATTCCTAGAGACGTTATGATGGTTACACATGTCCTCGGCATCACATGTAGGAGACTGTTCAAAAAAAATATGTGGCCTGTTGTATAACCGCACTCATGTATCCCATATGTGGTGCCACATTGAATTTCCGGTTGAATCCGTTTTTATCCTTTGTACTGGATGACATGGTGCCTGAATTCTTTCTTTTCGCCGACACGATGGCAGCCAAACTGCAGCTTCAAACGCTCACACTTGGCTGGGTTTCTACCTAGGTTGCCAGGTTATCACCGGAGCCTTCTTGTGTCCTCAGAGGGCCACAGGGCCCGAAAGGAGGGTCCGAATGCTCCCGGACTAATTGGGCAGTCACCTCGGAATTGTTTGTGGGCAAAGGGCTGCTTTAGCACTTTTGTCTTAGCAAATTAATGACTCTCAGGCACAGGGGTTTTTAAGTGAAGGTATTAATAAGAGGTCTGGCAGGTATTCCCATGATTCACAGAGTTACATTTGCATTTAATTAATCTTAAAGAAAGTTGCAAGATAAACAGCTGTAATTTGAACAAACATGGCAAATACAGTCAGTGGGGCCATCTCACCCATAAAATGAACACTGAGATACTTGTCTGAATTTTTGCCAGGGGTAAAAATACTTGTAACAAAACCAGTAATTTTGATATAAATATTCTTCGAAAATATTTGCATCCAACTACAAATATGATCTTTTCAAGATAAATCACTTATGATTCCAATAGTCAAGCTGCTGTATTTGTTGATGTAAGGATGTTTTGGACAGCTAGATTGTAAAATAAATTTTTAATAAAGTGCCCACTGCAATTTTTAATTAGCATATTCATTTACGTGTAAGTGTGTACATCTATCTGTATGTTTCTCACTGAACGCTTTCCTTGTGACAGAGACAGGAATACAATTGTTTCTTTTCCGGATGAACAAGGATCTGTTTTGCAAATGTTTGTAAGATATTATGACATTTCCAAGATTTTCTTTGCATTCTGGAAAGCAGGAGGTAAACATTTGTAGTCATTAAGGTAAAGTCTGTTGATAAACCATCTTCTGTTTACTGACAGGTAAATTGTAACTTTCCTAGCTTTTGAAATGAATAAGCTCTATACACCACAGAGTGAGGCACAGCCAGGGAAAGGTGACTAGACGAGGGCCAAGCCTGGCTCTCTGGCTTCTAGAAGGGTTGGGCGGCCTCGCAGGCATCTAAGATAGAGCGGGCAAGGTTCAGAAGTCCGGTAGGGCCCATTTGACAGGTAGCAAAATCGAAAGCAGGAAATAAATCAAGGTTAGGGAGCCAGACACAGCCCTCGGGGTAAAGGCAGTATTGCAGATCAAAGAAAGCAGGAGTTCAGAGTCTGTGGAGGCCTGGGAATTTAAAATCAGGAAGAATAAGAAGCGGAAACAACAAGCTCTGTCCTTGAACAGAGACTCCTCTCCACTCTGCAACCTACGAGAGACCCATAGTATATGACGGGCCACCATAGCACTGGCTTCCGGTCCTCACTTACGGAGAAGTCATTGAACAAATTACCTCCTCGCCCATAAGACAAAGGGCTCAGGAACTGTTTTGGAAATCTAAGACTGTGGAGCTCAGACTCTAGCAGGTGTGCTTCTTTTGAGAGTAAAACTGAAGATATAAATATGAGTAAGAAGTTCTTAGACACTTCTCCTGGGCAAGGTGATACTTTTTATACCATCTAGTGAGATGAACCAGATGAGTCAACATGCTTCAGTCAGAAAGGTGCTGTGTCACAGATGACATCCTCTCAAAATAGTGTTACAGTCTCACAGCCAGGAAACAGAGCTTCAGTTTACTCTGTTTTTCTATCCTGAAAATAAGTGGGCTCACATCTTATAATGGCTAAGATGTTATATGCCCAACTGCTAGCCATATATGTTTCTCAGTAATGATGGGGAAAAAAACATTAAATAGCCTTCAGAGAACACATCTGAAACATTTACATATTTTCCTGATTTGGGTGAATATAATATTGAAAGTTACCTGCATATGGGTTTTTTCCTACACCCATAAACTGAAATCAAATTTTATCTTTAGCTATGGCCAGCATTTCTTCCAGGATAAAAACTTACACTTATAAAGGTATCACTCAGGAAAACTATGCTGTCAGAGTTGGTATTTGTGCACATAAGCAATAAACAGTTTTGTAAATGTGTAATTCTTAACATTTAAAAAGATGTATTAATAACTATATCTCTGTGTGTGAGAGTGCGCACACTTCTCAATGCCTGTGACATGGTAGAATGGAGTGTTTTTAAGTAAGTTAGCCAATATTTTGTTGAAGTCAGCAGATCAGTGGGAATACAAGTTGACTCATTAATTCCTGTTTCCCTTATTTTCAGGAAAGAGATCAAATGCCCCCATTATTTCTTGGTTTGAGCATGTTTGTTGGTTTTCAAACACTCAATTCTGTTTTTTTAAAAAATAAAACCAATTTTAATTTTAAATATCTTTAAAAGTCTGCCCATTGTCAAGACCTTGATACTATGTGTAAGATGCGTGCTCTAAACTTAATATGTGTTTTTGGCTAGGTGTTTCTATAATAAATAACAATGTACCTGGTTCTTAACCTACTCATTTATACCATGGTGATCAGGAATAAGTCAAAAGACCTTTTCCAAATGGTTTAATAAACCTCCTTCAAAGACAGTTCAGTTTCAGTGTCCTGCTCTTGTTCTCAGTTCTTCAGACATGCCTCATAAAGACAGCAACAGAATCCGTTAGTCAATGGAAACTCTTAGCCATAGAGAGCTGCATAGATTAATTTCAACACCTTGAAATGCATCTGGAAGCAAAGATTTCATTTTATGTTGAAGGTGTTAATTATATTTGATATATTTAAAAGTAAAATCTGTTTTTGAGAAAGCATCTGCTACCCAGAAATATTATGAGCCACAAAAGAAATTTCATTTAAGTCTCAAGATACTTTCTGTGGGTGACAGAATCAGTTTTCAAATGGTAGTCCATGCTGTCTTTCAGTGCAGACATGTGTTGTGAGTCTCATTCTTCTATTGCCTATTGACCTAATTGCTTTTCTGTTTCAGTGGAAAATTAGGGAGTATTTAATATCAGATCGAAGAGACTATATTATAAACCACTGGCTTGAACATGTTTCATTTTAAAATTTGAATTGAGATACAGGACAACTAATGCTTCCATAATATGACCTTCCTTCAAAGCTATTCATTAAAATGTAACTGGGAAAGTTTTAAAACATGCAAGCAATTCTATATGCTGCTCGAAGATATGTACATATGTGATTAAAGTACAGTATTACAAAAAACATGGAAATTAACCCAACTTACTATAATGGTTATGTCAGAGGAGCAATGGTGGAAAGAGCAGGACATATAGGTGGGGAGAGGCACAGTCACTGCGTGGTTGACAGTCTATTTCTTACGCTGGGTCATGGTACAGAAAGACGTCTTACTACTCTTTATGACTCTGTACGTGTCTTCAATGTAATTATTGGTTGTGCCTTTTGGTAGGAGCCATAAATACTTTGGGAAGCAGTTAGTTTTGCCACTGTGCCACCTTAACATTTCCAGACTTCCTAAACTATTCATCGAGTCAGAAAACCATTTCCCACAGCAAGTGACAGAAACTGCTCTAACTGCCACTTTGTGGGAGAAGACTGTCCTCTGCTTACCAGGAGCCAAGGACTTCGCCTCAACCCTGGAACAAAGCAGGCTGTGGAGAAAGTCCCTGGGTTCCTTTTCCTTGGGGCTGCTGATGCCTGTGCATTGCAAACACAGGACGGAAAGCTATAGCTCTGTAAACTCCATTTTGGAGGGTCATGACAGGAAGGTGAAGGCAGATGTTAAATGAGCCCCATCTTTTTATTTATCTTGAAAACTTCAGAGCTGCGTGGCAGGGCACCAGAGCTTTCTGAGCTCCTACCCATTCCCCGTCATGTTGCCTGTCCCCTTGCCCCTTTAAGACACAGAACAAGTTGTGGTCTCTGCTGCCTGGGAGGCACACATGGCTTCAGGGACCAGAACCCCCACTCACTCCACAGCTCATTTTTCTGAGTTGGAATTTGGGATCAGTGTCTTTAGGGGTTCTCCCATTATCTGTCATTACCTGAGTGATTCCTTATTCTCTCCCAAAGCTCGATGGTAATGAGTTTCAACCCTAGGGGAGGTTCCTAATTGTTTTCATAAACTGATACCAGGAATTGATGATTCTTGGAAGATAATTTTAAATGCCTGTATTACTCTCCTATCAAGTACTGCATTTAAATAGCAGGCCTAAGATGGGGTGTGAGAAGACATGACTCCTACTGGGAATACTTGTGTGACCTTTCTCTAGCAATCTGAAATCCCTCATATCTGAAAATGTAATGTTTTCAATATCATTTCACAAGTGAAAAAAATTAAGGCATCATATACAGGCATATTTAGGAGCTGAAGTGTTGCAGAAACAGAAAGCCTTTATGTATAAGCCTTTCCCTACGTGGGATGTTGTCATCGTCACCTATGCACCTTTCAGGAAGCGCCAAGTTCAGTGCACGTGACTCAGTTGGACCTCTAGTTCCCTTCTATTTCCTGGCCAGGCAAGAGATGGCAAAGGGCAATGGGGGGAGGTTGCTTTGTGGCCCACTTTGTTGGTGGTAAAAGGGACATGAGAGAGCACATAGTATGGCCAGCAATTATGTGTTTAAATATTTTTATTACTCCTATTATTCTGCCTTTAGGGAGGCATTCCGTCTGTACATCCTGCTGCGGGCCTCCGCCGCTCTCTGTGGTCTTAGACTCTGCCGGATTCATACATTTTGGTAACTTCCCTAGCCCTCCTGCTAAGCAGTTATTTTTGTAACCTCCCTATAGATGTAGGAAACTGAGGGCCTAAGGAGAAGTTGACTTGCTTTGGGCCTCATGGTGGTAGAAGCAGGTCTAGAACGCAGATTTTCCAGGACCCTTTTAGTAGGCTGTGGTTGATTTAATTGGTCAAGAAGCAGAAGGGGAAAACATTTGTCTCTCCATCTTTTTCCCTTCCTTCATCCTTTTCCTGCCTCTCACTATCAGAAGAAACATGAATTTATAAATTGTTAATACCATACCATAGACAGTTCATGTTACGCATGGCTGTATTTGTATCCTAAGTGACCATAAGGAGAGGAATGCAAAAGAATTGATTTCTGGCACTAAGATTTCAGACTCTGGCACTTGTGATAATTCTGAACAAGTGACTGTTCTTTGTTGCCTTCCAAATGATAGAATGACAACATTGCTTATCCATGCAGATATAAGGCTAATCCTTTATCCTAAAGGCAGCCCCCCACAATCTCCCTGGTGCAAAGGGCCAACGAGCAGAGGGGACAGGCGGCAGTGGTGGCAGCAGCACCTTTAGTTGTGCAGCATTGGGCCTGCTTCCTCTCATCCCAGAGAGATAACCCAGAAATTACATCCTGAAACTTATTTCCCCAGAAAGAAAGGGAAGGGGAGGGATAACTTAAAAAGAAGAAACTTCTAATATGATATTAGACTGTAATTCATAGGGAAATTTATGCCGGAGATATGAATTTCTGAAAATAGGGTTTTTTTTTTAAGAGGGAAACTCTGACACATCCTTAATTACAGAGTAATAAATACCAATGGTATATTATCTTCCAATATTTCCTTACACAGATATCAAAGCATGCAGCTGTTTTTGAAAACTGATAATCAAGTACAATATAAGTATATTACATCTTGCACTTACAACACACCCTTCAACTAAGCAGCATGATGGAGCACTTAACAGTGAGAAACAGAGCTGCTCATAGTAGAAACCTAACTGAACAAATGAGCTTTGAATTGTAACTTAAGAATCATAGTCAAACCAAAGTGCCTGTCCGTGCCAGGAAAGGCATTCCAAAGGCAAAGAGCATGCCAAGTAAAAAGCCTTTCTTCAGGATTATGGAGGCAGTTCTGAAAAGCCAGCATAACTTAATGATCAATCAGAAAAATATAGAGCAGTAACTACACAACTGAAGGATGCATAAAAATTGTACAAAGCATTAATAGTGGAATGGGGAGGTAGGATGGGATTTTACCAGAAAATATTAAGCTCTTGGAAAGCTCCATTTATTGCCTTCAATCCAGGCAGCAGAAAGAAAGAGAGAGAGAGAGAAACAAACATGGTCAAAGAAAAGTATGTGGACAAATGTGGGGGGTAGAAAAGGAAATGAAGGTTAAACAAGGCCAATATGATTCAGAATAAAAGGGAGGGAGGGAAGTATAAGGAGCCAGCTGCAATTACTAAATGTTACATTAAGAAGAGCTGAAATTGAGAGGGGGAGGTCTGGGTATTTTACTAAGTGGATTAATGTCCTCTTCCTTGGGTGTCTGAAGTTGCAGATTTTAATTTATTTGGTGCAGGGATCTATTGTGAAATTCTTAATGGGAGGCGGATAAACAGAAACAATTATAAACACTTAGGAAGTAGAAAAGAAGAACACAAAATACTTTCTATAAATTTAGCTATAATAAACTGGGCTCGAAGCTATGGACAAGGATAAACAGTTAAAAAAAATATTTAGTCCATGATAATAGAACATAAAGGAAAATAAGAGGTGCATCAAAAAAACAAACAAAAGGACCAAAAAGAAAGGAAAAAAACCCCATATAGATGTGCAAAGACAGATTTTGAGTGATTTAGGAGCCAGTTTTATTGCTGTTCTCCTTTCTCAACCCATTTAAAAAAATAAATCATAACTCTGGCATTTAGAAACCTCGTCATGAACATCATTTATTAATATAAACTTAATCCTGTGCTGGGTTTTGGTGGGTGGTAAGAACATGAACTAACAACTGGCCTAAAACGACGGCAGCAGGATGATCCACTCAAACACAGGAAAGCTATAAGAAAAGAACAACTCATAATTTGCTCTTTCACCCTATTTATTTTACCGAAGGATAAAGCCAAAAAGCGGAGAGGGTGTGGCTAAATCACTAAAGGACTAGATGCGTAAATGGAAATTTTTAAAGTTTTCCTAAATATGTATCAGAAGCTGAGGAGAGAATTGAAAGCTTGTGTGCTTTACATCATTTTGGTAATCTGCTAATCTGCTAATCTACTCCCTGGGAAGGTGAGAAAGAAAGAAAGCTCTCTGCCTTCTACGATTGAAGAGACTAAGGCAGAAACTTAATCGTGTTCTTATTCCCTGAGTGTACCTCAGCTGTCATCTGGCTGGCAACCAGTCCACAGATGTGTGGGTTCAGACGTTTGCCTGGCCAATAACGTTAGCAGTCATTTAAATTGTTAAATATGGATCGGAAGGTTATTTACGAATTACTGATATGCAGCTATTATTATTGAATGCAAATAGTATTATTTGGGGTGTGGGCAAATCATTTGACTGGAACCACAGGAAAAAGCACTTTCAAAATTTATTTCAAAAATGCTGTAGGGAAAATGGTGTTGATGAAAAAAAAAAAACAATGGAAAAAATACTACCTACAACGAGGAAGACTGGTAAAATGGCTAGGGCAAGTGCCCTCGGCTCCTTCAACCTGATGCTTCATTGTATCAGCCCTATGTAAAGATAGCTCATGATGAGACAAATCCTGTATTTCCAAAGCTGACCCAGCAACAAGAGGAAGAAAATACACAGTGCCACGGGTAGCAGCTCAGAGTGATCCTCAGAAGTCTGCGCACGAATTTTAACGTCAGAGGTTTGTAATGGTCAGTGAGTGGGCTTTGGATTCTTAACACTTCTCCACCTTCTTTGGAGAATTCAGGACATGGTGGAGTTGAACCGGCATCTTAAATCCCAGGGACAAGGTGGAGATTGCCTTGTGATCATGATTAATTAAAAGGAAAGGAATCAAAGCAGACATGTCTCCTTTTTCTGTTCGAGCCACAGAGCCAGGGACGGGGACTTGTGCTCTCTGGTGCTTGCAGCTATCTCTGTTCCCTGGCTTTCAGTCGCTGTGGCTTTTCCCTTGTATTTCTAATGCTATGATAGCAGGCCAATAAAATACAACCTATAAAATTGCAAAACAAAATGTGTGTGTGTATTAGAATTTTACTGAAGACAATGAATTGCAACACTTTAGGCACCAAATTTTTAAACTTAAAATATATGAGTAATGAAGTTCTAAAGAAGCAAAATGTGAGTATTTATAGTCCCTTTTTTGTAAGAGGTTCCCCAGACCTCTGGGCGCATCAGCAAACTGTCCTCCTCCACAGCGGAGCGTGCAGCTGCGGTTTGGCGCTGGGCACCACCTACCCGGAGCCACTACCTAATGCCGTTCGCGTTTGCACACGTTACAGAGGAGAGGTGGGAAGAGCAGGGGCCTTTCCCCCGTCAGCGTTCTGTCTCCTTTTGTCGCGGCCGTCAGCTGACACATGGAAAATGTGGTGTACGGTTTTGTTTGCCTTTAATCTGTAATTAAGGATCGCTCGTCTGGGGCTTGCTACTTCTTTCCTCCTCCCCTCCTTGCCTCTCGCGTCTCCCGCCCCCGGTCGGGTCTGGCCCGGCGCGCTGCAGCCCGGGGGCTCGGGGTCGCGCCCCGGCAGCGGGACGGCGGCGGGCGCGGCGGGAGGAGGCCCCGCGGGGCCGGGGACTTGTCCGCCCGAGAGCTGCCGGCCCCGGCGCCCCGCCCGGAGCGGGAAGGGCCGCCCCGCGGGGCCCCTCGCTGCCTCCCGCGCGCCCCGGGCTCTGCAGGACCCGGCGCGTGCGCTCCCCGGGCGCCCAGGTGGCCGGCGAGCCCCAGCTCGGGTCTGCGGCGGCGCCCGCCCTCGAAGCCCCGCTCCGTCCTGCCCAAAAAGGGTGGGGGGAGAGCTGAACCCCTTCTGGCGCGAGGAAGAGCGGGGCGCCTTGAAGTCGTCAAGTCGTAACCCGCTCCCCTTGGCGGCGGCGGCGGCGCTGCGACAGCCCCGAGCCGGCGGCCGGGGCAGCCCGGGAGCGGCAGGGGTTCGCCCAAGCGTGCGGGCACAGCCACCCCCGGCGGCCGCCTCGCCCCCGCCCGCGCCGACTCCCTGGCACACCCGCACCGGCACGCGCTCGCCGGCGCGCGCACACCCCGACACGCGCGCACTGTCCCGCACACACACCGACACGCGCGCACTGTCCCGCACACACACCGACACGCGCGCACTGTCACGCACACACACCGCCATGCGCGCACTGTCACGCACACACACCGCCACGCGCGCACTGTCCCGCACACACACCGGCACGCGCCCCGACACGCGCGCACTGGCCCGCACACACACCGGCACGCGCCCCGACACGCGCGCACTGTCCCGCACACACACCGGCACGCACCCCGCCACGGGCGCCGACACGCACAGGCTGGCACACGCACACGCGGCGGGTGGCCCGCTCTGCCCTTGCTCATTTCCGCGGGGCTGGAGTATTCCCTGGTGGGCACCCCCGGAAGGCAGCGCGGCCATGGCCGGCCAGACCCCATTGCTCCAGTCTCAGTGTTTTATTAAACCGGTTCCTTGAGTGGCCGGGCTCAGTCCTCAGTAAGGGAATAAAATGAAGATGTACTAAGCAAAAACAGAACTAACGGTGTCTTCTGCAACCCCCGAGCTCCCGCCTTAAAAAAACAATTGACCTAAGTAAACCAGGAAGGGCATGGGGCTGGGCACGGAGTATCCACGTGCGGATTCTGCCTGTGTATTTTTAAATCCTCCTATGTGGCTCTCTGGTGTATTCAGACGTATAAATTCAATCCCACCCACCCCCACCCCCCCGGATGCTTTCTTTTTCTCTTTGCACCTGCATTTTGGATCACAAACTTTGTTTCCCCTCCTAACCAGCAACCGGTTATTTAGGAGGGAGGGGAAGAGGAGTTAAGGGATATTTGGGTAGGAGACTATTTAGAAGCATCACGTTGTCACTCATTTGCTCTGATTAAGTTTTCAAAGAACTTGGGGAGATCTCTAATATTTTGAAGCTTTTATTTTTTTAAAGCCTCCCCCACACTAGTGTAATTATTTATCATGAAGTATTTATTTGAATGTACACATGTAGAACTGTATGTGCAGGAGAAAAGATGCTCCTGGCCCTTGATGTCAACAGCACGGTTTTCCTTTCTCTCCCTGTAGGTTGTGTCACCATTTCCTCCCCCTCTCTCACTAGTGGAGATTGTATACAAAAGCAGCGCACACCTGGGACTAAATACAAGAAGCATTAGCCTGGGTCGTGTGTGACCATCCTTCATCTCTTGCTCAAGATTTTCCTCCTCGGATTTGAAATATTCCTCAAACTGTAGGCTTATAAGGATGGGTTGTTTGGTTCAAATGTGAGAAAGCAGTCAGAGGTAAAGGAAGGTTGGGAGAGGGTGGCCTACATAAGCCTTCCCCTGGAAGGAATGAGAACACATGGCAAGTGCATTAAGAGACTGTAAACAATGATAATCAGGCCTTTCAGAAATCATAAAACGGATAGAAATATCAGCTTCATTATTTATTCATCACAGCACAACTTTGCAAATCTGAGAATAGTGTTTGGAAACCGAGTGCCTTCTATTTTGTACATCAAACCAGCAGATGGGTCTCCCAAACCATGGCTAAAGGGTTAAAGCTAGAATTTTAGAAAAGAATCTCAGGAAATGACACTACAATCTGATACGTTTCCTTTTCTTTCTGGCAATAATATCCCTCAAAGAATAAATATATACTTATTGATATCATGATAATGTTTCTTGTTCTGAGTACAAGTGTCAGACCGATCCTGTTTGTGTAAGTGTTTTTAAAACTGCGAGGACACTTTCACTACTATGAAAGCTGACGAGCCAATGAAGGGGAACTTCTTTTAACTCCATAATAGCAGGTTACATAGTAAATGAACACTGATGGTCAAATAGCCAATTATGGTATAAATATCCGTTGTTTACAGAGAGGTGTTAAATGAGCCTTTGGAGTACAAAGGATTAGGCCCATCTAAGCTACAATTTGTTCTTCAACCCATTATGTCTTCCCTTTAAAAGGCCAGTGCCATTGTAGGTAATATGCACACAGAACATACTTCTCTATGTTGATTTTAGTTTGCTTTATTTCAATGCACACTGTTGTTTACTTTTTAAAATTTAAATAAATGTCAGCATTGTATAATTTCTATGTTAACAAAGCAGTGAGCAAAATCCCTTGTATGTTTATAAAATATTATTGTTTAATTCACATAGTTTAGAAATTCCAAATGTTGAGAATAGGAAGGAGGCCAAATACCATCTGTTTATAACTATGATGCATCGTAATATGTGTACTTTTAAAAGGAGTTTGGTCAATCATGCCACTATTTTATCTGCTCGGAATATGTTGAAGATTTAAAATGTAATTTACAGGATTACTTTTAGTGCGTTGCATCCAACTGTGAGTTGTAAAGAAATCGGTCTCTTCTGTTTTTCTCAAATTAATCATGGAACAGCCCCAATTAATGGGGGCTGTTAAACGTGTCGCTTTTTGCTTAGCTCCAGAATTCTTCTAACTTTGGCTCAGTGCACCTTCTTGATGCTGATAAAAACTCCAAGGACAAACGAAACAAAACACGCCTAGCTGTGTCTTTCTGCCAGGAGATAGTCACTTAGAATGGGAGGCAGGGTATGGTAGCTAATAATTAGCTAACATCAGCCCTGAGAAATCACCTGTGAAATACCCTTTGGTACCGAATTGAAAAACAACAGTTGACATGCCCTGTTTTAAAATAGTACATTCTTGTCCCTGAGACTTCTGATTCAACTTACCTTTTATTTCAAATACATCTAATTGCATACCACGTAACAAAGGGAGTATACTTCCTTGCAATATGTGAGCATGGTTTTGTTTTGTTTGGTTTTTGTTTTTTTTTAAGTTACAAACTCAAGTTATTTAGTTAGAAACTTTCCCTTGCTTTGCAAATTACACAACCTTAACAACTGAGCCTTCAATTCCAGGCAGCCATAGTTTTGAACCCCAGTGGGAGGTTTTAGGGTCATTTACCATGGTGTCTCTTTTACAAAAAGGAGAAACCAAAGATGAACTCAGATGTCCTGAAAAAGATTTGAAAAAAATGTGATTGAAAACATTTATTAGCAAATGATGGTTCCTTGATTGATTTTTTTTAGCAAGGTAGAATCAGTAAAAAGCTGCATCTTGAAATGCTTTTATAAACACATGCAGAAAGATGAAAACAAACTCCCAATAAACTGGGCATGTTCTGTATGTTTTACTTCTCAGTTGAGTGTTCAATGAAAAAATGGTGCCGTATAAAGTGATTTCTCTGTACTATTTAGCAATAGCTGTTTTCTCAAACATTTTAGTTTTAGCAGCTTTATCTAAAATTGTAGCAACCTAGATTATGTTCTTATACATAATTAAGAACATTAAGAGTACCTTATCTAAGTAAATGAACTGACCTATATATAAATTTTTTCAATCTAAATGTTACATATTAAAAGCATACTTGTTTTCTTTCTGGTCAGACTCGGCCCTCACCCCCCCCCCCAAAAAATGAATCCATTGGCTCTTTACGTTGTAGAGATATGCTTAGACTTGTTTTCCTTTGAATCACAATAAGAAAATAACCAGACTTCTTTTTCCTACATAATTGCTCAAGTGTGCAGAGTAGAAGAGTCTGAAAAGAAAAAGATGTGAGAGGTAAAGAGAAAAGAAATTGGAGAAAATGGAGAGGGAAGGGAGGTGAGAAAACCAGGATACAACTGGGATAAAAGGCTTATCTGACAAAGCTTTCCAAATTGCTTTGAGAAGATAGGACATAATCATTACCAGCATCATCATTTCCAAATAAAACCTAGCTTGGTTGCTTTCAGATAGTAAACAGCTAAGGGAAACTTTTAAGTGAACTTTTTTTATATATGTGGACCAGTTTTGCCATTCAAATCCAACATTTTCACATCAAGTATGTCCTAGAAGATAGCCATATTCCCATTGTGGGAGACAGAGAAGAAGAAATAGAGGCATTGTCTGCTTTTAAGGCATTTGCAATTTAGAAATAAGCTATACACACATAAAATGACCAAAACTATGTATAATCTACTGTTATATGTTGCCTACGATAAGTGTAAAAATAATGATACTAAATGAAGGAATTATTCAGACAAGCTTTCCTTGTGAGTACTTTGGCTAGCAGTTAATTTCTAAGCAAGTTAAACAGGACTTAAAATGAATCAACTCTTCAGAACTCCCCGAGTCTAATGAATTGCAGTAGATACATAATCAAGATTGAAATTGGCACATAGGTGTGCATATCATATTCCCCTTAGAGCCGACATAGAGCCGTAGCAATGACCCACCGTGTGTGCATAAATCATTGCTGTATTCATGTTATCTTGACAGCCAAATCACTTCATAAAATATACTTTAATAAGTTACTATTGAGCCCCAAAGTAAAATCATATAACTTAACCATTACTGAGTGGGCATTTATAGGTATCATATTTAAATCGGGTAAAAGAGAAAAGAAAGGAATTAAGAATAAGAAAAATTTATGGGAAACTATTTGCTGCTTCTGATTAATCCAAAGCATGCCATAAGCTTTTTTTCATTTTGCTTTTTATGAAGAATTACTGACCCAGAAAAGTCATTTGAGGACTGCAACTAAATAAACAACAAAAACAAAAACAACAAAAATACTGCTTTTTAAAGGAGAGAATATGGAAAGTAGGCAACTCACCCATTTCAAAAATTAAGAAGAAAAGACATAAAATTTAATACACATAATAACTAATAGATATTCTTCAGTTTCTTATGATGGCTAATTAAGGGAAAAGCCCAGGTGGAAAATTTAGAAAGACAGACACATGTGACAAGGTACTAAACTCTTTTTCCTCTAGCCTTAAAGGGGAGAGAGTAGAGTGAGATTTCTTTAAAGTTGAGACCTGCAGTAACCTCAGAGATCAAATCAGACAAAATAAAAGGAATCCTAGCAGCTCTCCAACTCAAGCTCAAGTCTTATTGGCTCCACCCTGACCTTGGCGCCCTGATGTCTCAGTCCCTGGATTCTTTGCTCTTTGGTTGAATTCCTGCCTTCTATCAGAGACAGTCAGCAGCTGGGTCCGCGCCTTCTTCTCCCGGGACCTTCTCTTGACCGAATCTCTATCTGGTATTCATTCTATTACACTTGGGTAGCTCTTTATGGTTTAAGATATGCTTTTCCATCTATCTAATTTAGTGTTTATAATAATACCCTTCTGATATAGGTAAGCCACAGCTTTAGTCTCGAACTTCAGAAGAAGCAACTCAAAATCGCACAGCTAAGACATCGCAGAGCTGGGACTAGATGTTATATCACGTGGGGCCCCGTTTGCCCCTTTCCCTTAGATTGGATTTCAGACTTTGTTCTTCATTTGACTTGTGGGCATATGAATAAGTTACAATTACACTCTTTGTATGAGGGGGTGGGGGAAAGAAGGACAAGGAAGAGCAGAGGCAGAAGGGGGACAGGACGGGGAAGAAGGAAGAGGGAGGAGAGGGAGAAGGGGAAGAAGAAGAAGAGGAAAGGAAAAAAATCCCATCAGGTTTTTCTGTGAAGTGGGGAAGGAAAAGTCTTTAAATTGCCCCTTTCTCCTTACTGAGATTAGTAGATTAGTAAGGAGGGAAGCTCTTCCCAAAATTTGTGTCCTATGAAGGAAAAAAGAATTCCAAAGCTGTCACAGAGCTGTGTGCTTTCATGTGTAGAAATCTGAAGTAGATAATCCATTGCTAGAGCTCCTGAATGGGTCCCTGGGTGGGTACGAGTCAACCACAAGCTGGATTTTGAGTAGAAGATGAAGAACCAGTTTGCTTAAGAAATTGACAGCAATTGAGGGAGTCTGAAAAAAAAAACTGGTAAAAAGGAAACGACAATAGTCACAGGATACAGAGACATCAGCGAGGACCTAAAGCTAATGTGTCCAGTAGCAAATCTCCTAAGGTATATATATCCCTGCAGTGGACTATTATATTGTTTTTATTGGGGGGGTGAATGCCACTCAATTGTAAGTTCGCTCTGCAGGGTAATCTCCATCTGCAACCCCAAACCCCCACTGAAAGTCTGCTACCCCAAACCATCTTGATTAATTCCACATTTGGGGAGTGAGGGCACAGGGCAGGGGGGCAAAGATGACATTGCAGAAGGCACATACGGAAGCAGAAAATAAGGACAGGAGATAATCAGGGAAAATGGAAGCCCTTTGAGAATGAATACCAAGGACAAGGAAACACGTGAACAGGAAGTCTTGGGAAAACCAGACAGCTGACCGTCATCGTTGTGGACACTCAATATATTGGCTGTTCAGCATCTACTTACCCTTCTATCAGAATCTGAAGTTCTGTCTGAGAAATTCTTTCTTACTGAATATCATCAGGCCTGGAAATTCAATCTTGCCTTGATAGAGGATCAAAAACACCACGTGGGTATTCCAGTCCATCTGACCTAGAGGAGCCCAACCAGACTGTTTCCACCGAAGACAGCTGTTGGGGTCTGCTTCCTCACCTCCGTGGCTCTTGGGGTTCTTCCAAGCTTGGAAGTCCAACCTCCCTTTGCTATTGTTCTCTGTCCATTAGGATTCTGTCAGGTGCAAAAACCAGAAAGCCCTGGCTCAACTGACTTGCTCAGTAAAGAAAAATTAGTTCAGATAGAAAGCAGGATGGATACAGAGCGGCTCCATCTTTCCACTCCGTCATCCGACCTGTGAGCTTCTCTTTGGCTGGCCCCTTACGTTGGCATCTAGAGGGCTGCAGCAATTCAGACGTCACAACCTCACCACATACCTCTTTCCAGATGCAGGTGAAGGAATTTTTTTTCTTGTGTCTCTTTCTGTGGTCAAGGAAAGTTGAGCAGAAGCCCATCAGAAGAATTCCCCACATATCTCATCGCATCATATACGCATAAACTGGCAGGGGGATGGGACTGGTCTGTATCAATTAGAACCTAACCCTGAGCCATATAGGAGAGGGACAAATAGACCATGAATAAAGTTAGGATGAAGTCCACAAAGACAAGAAAGAGGAAATGGCTGTTTGGTAGGCAACCCATACTACAACTTCTTCTAATAAATGTATTTGTATCTAGAGTCATCAGATTTGGTCTCTGTTGCTTGTAAACAAAGAATTCTAATTAATAGGCCAGACATGGTAGCTCATGCGTCTAATCTGAGCATGAGCACTTTGGAAGGCTGAGGAGGGAGAATTGCTTGAGGCTGGCAGTTGGAGACCAGCCTGGGCAACATAGCAAGACCCTATCTTTACAAAAAAATAAAAAAAATTAGCCAGGCATGATGGCATGCACCTACAGTCCCAGCTACTCAGGAGGCTGAGATGGAATGATTGCTTGAGCCCAGGAGTTCGAGGCTGCAGTGAGCGATGATCATACCACTGCACTAGCCTGGGGTGACAGAGTGAGACCTGTCTCTAAAATAATAATAATAATAATAATAATTGTTATTAATATACTTGGTTATATAGCTACTACTGGGATGATTTAAATTTTAGATAGCTCCTATAGATAGATAATTTGCTTTTATTTTCAAAGTTCTTTTTTTTACTTTCATTTTATTTTATTTTTTTTACACACATAAAGGAATGACTTGGATATTAGAAATATATTTTTTACTCTTCTAAATGTTAAGCATTTATTGACCCTGACTTAAATTTTCCCAGTAATAATTTCCCAAATATGTTTAATGTCTTACTTTTACATTTATTCATGTGCTCTATTTCTGTTCATTCAGAAAATTCATGTAGTCATTAATTTCTTCTTTCTTGATTCAAAAATTATTATTACTTACCTAATATGCATGTGGAAGACATTGGACTAGTAAGAAAAAATAGTTAAAACATTTGTATAAAGGCACTTTTTTTTTCACTTTATAACATTTTTAAAAACAATAGGACAAAACTGAGGACCATGTGGATGGGATGTATTTTCCCACCACGTGGATGGGATGTGTTTTCCCATGTTGCCTGCTTACCTTTCTCCATTGCTGGCGTTCTGCGGTGAGTATTGCTTTGACAGACAATTTCTTTGGGGCTTTAGGGGTGAGAATAGGGAGGAAAGGGAGAGAGAACAAAAGTTCAGAAGGTTAAATTTGGGGGAGGAGGTTATCTTGACATGAGGGAGGAATTTGAAGGCATATAAAGGAGCAGAAGCAGCTGCCGTGTGAGCCGCTGGGTGGGGGAGGCAGATGGGATTTTGAGAACAGCTACGGACTCCGTGCCCTTCATAGTGTGCAGGAAAATAAACGACGAACTTGAGTCATTTTGAAATTATTTTTGGTTGCTACACTGTTGTGTGGTTTGTTTGTTTTCTAATCATGATATTGTTCATGTGGGTTATTACTCTGTAGTAGCAAGGCTCTACTTGATTGTAAATGACAGAAATTAACTCACACTAATCAGGCATAAAATTTGGCTTATGTGTTGAAAAGTCCTAGGAGATGATCTTGAGCATTAGGAAGACCCAATACTCAAGCACCGTTCTCTGTTCTCTGTCTCTGTCCCTGTCACCAGATTGATTTCTTTCCCTGGAAGGCTATGTTGATGTGGTGGGAAAGATAACTCTTGTGTATATTGTATGATCTGTACAGCCACAGAAGAGAGAAACTCGCATGTCCAGCATCCAAATCAGACGCTGCAGAGGGACATTTATTCACCTGCTTGGGTCACTTTTCTCCACTGGTGGTAGGGGAGGTAGGGAAGCCAGAGAAGACATAATTCCAGGTGACCACACCAGGGCTACGTTGGAATCCATTTAATTAGAATTATGGGAAGTGATATGAAAGGGTGCAAAAAACTCAAAACACAGAGACCTAACCTAATCTGAGAGTTGAAGTGTTTCTCTGATGAAATGACCTTGAAGCTGAGATCTAGGCTTTGGCTAAGCGAAGCTGGGGGCTGGAAGTAGCATTCCAGGTGACGGGAGCAGTCTTTGCAATGCCTCTGGGGCAGAAAAGAGCTCACTGAGTACAGAGAAGTGTCTGGAAAGCAGAGAGAAAACAGGCAAGTGCCAGAAGAAGAGAGGTTGGTGAGGTTCAGTTTAGCATAGTTTAGTTGCGTTTAGGCTGCATTGTGTCTCTCCACAAATTCACATGTTGAAGCCCTGATGTGACTATTTGGTGATAAGACCTTTAGAGAGATAATTAAGGTAAAATGAGGTCATATGGGTGGACCTTAATCCAATATGACCAGTGTCCTTATAAGAAGAGGTGATTAGGACACACAGAGAGAAGATGGTCACCCCAAAGGAGAGAGGCCTCAAAAGATATCATCCCTGCCAACACCTTATCTCAGACTTCTAGCCTCCAGAATTGTAAGAAAATAAATTTGTTGTCTAAGGCACCCAATCTGTAGTATTTTGTTTTGGCAGCCCTAGCAAACTAACACACACAGTATGCCCGCTTCTAAGTACAGTGCCCATGCATAGTAGCTGTTCAGTATATTTTTGTTGGATTAATTAATGATGAAATGAACAAGCCATATCAAATTAGCCATATACAGAATTTTAAAACATTTTTTATTTTATCTAAACAGCAATGAAGAGTTACTGATAGTTTTAAGTAGAAAGTGAATTTACCAGGTTTAGATACTAGGACGATTCCTCTGGCTGGATAATAGATTGGAGAGGGGGAGGATTAGCAGGTTGTCACAGCAGTCCAGGGGAAGATCATGGTGTCCTAGACTAAGGTAGGGGCAGTAGAGATGGAGACAGTGGATTAGTTTCAGATATGTTCAGTAGAGAAATCAACAAGGCTTGGAGATCGATTGGACAAGGAAGGTGAGGAAGCATCAGGATGACTTTCTGGTTTGTAAAACTGAGACAGGAAACTCAGAGTCGGACTGGTTGTGGGAGGTGGCTCACCAGTGTGCTTTGGGACAAGTTGTCTTTCAGATGCTTATTGGACATCCAAGAAAAGACTTACAGTTACGGGATGATTATGGTGTGCATACCCCGAAAATTCTCCCACTACAAATACTAATAGGCTAGATGCAATAAAATAAATACTCTTTATAGCTGAGTCTGGAAGAAAGTAGAGAAATGACCAAGATTGCCACACCAAAGAGAGACAGACTTGTGGGCCTGAGTGGTGATCACATGAGCTAACATGGTTGGAGGTCCAGGCTAGAGTGGGCTGAGAAGGTGCTTATGGTCTCAGGAATCTAGAGGCTGTCATTTTCATTCTTGCAGAGACCCAGAAGAAAAGGAAATTCTGGGTGGGGGTGGGGCTGAGACAGAAACTCTTATATAAATCCAGGATCACTCGTAGGCTATCCCTTCAGGGAATTGATAGTCTAAAAGATATTGCACACAAGCTCAAAGAGAAAACAAGGAAGCTTGTCTATCTAGGCCTGGGTGTAGCTTGGAAAATAAGCCTCCTTAGACAATTTATAATCACAGACATGCACCTCATATAAGTTCAGTGTCCAAACTGCATGGCCCTGAAAATCCCGTGTTCACATGTCAACATCTTCCCACCAGAATCAAACTGAGAATAAATCTGGTGTGATAACACCTCAGCCCAGCCACACACGATACTTCTAGATGAAGCCTATTAAAGATGAGCTCACCATTCAAAATTACAAAACACATAAGAAAATAATCCACCTTGAGAGATTTAGAAAAGAATAAAAATAGCAGAACTATACTCCAAGGTATTTCAGATAATAGAATGATCAAAGGGAGATTATAAGGGACTCAGAAGAGGGAATGAGAGAAACTTTACCTATTAAAACAGATTGCCTGCAAAGGAATGATGAGATTGACAATAGACTTCTCAATAGCAAAATATTAGAAAAAAAATAATATCTGTGAAATGTTGAGAGAAAATAGTTGTCAATCAATTCTATATTCATATATATATCATATCCTATACCTATGTCATTCAAGAATGAGATCAAATACAAATATTTCTTTCCTCATAACGAATGAGAAGCTATGACTCACAGAACTTTGTTGAAAAACCAATTTTTTCACCATTCCTTCAACCCTAGGACACCGTTCTTCTCCTGCCCTTGGACATCAGAACTCCTCCAGGTTCTCCAGCCTTTGAACTCCAGGACTTGCATTAGCAGCACCTGCCAGCTTCTCAGGCAGTGAGCCTCAGACTGAGAGTTACAAAAACCAATAGAAAGAAATTGACCCCAGAAAGGAATGATGTGTAAGGAGAAATAGTGACAAAATAAAATAGCAAATATGTAGCTAAACCTAAGTAAGCATTTCTGAATAAAACCAAAATGGAATATTTCTTAACTTTATAATAGTTATTTCTGAGGGGAGGAAGGCAAAACTGGGTAATTCAACCCTATGAGTAATGTTTTATTTCTTAAAGTTGAATAGTGGGCAGAGGCTATGATTCTATAACTCTTTATTTGTTTTTGTGTGTCTTAAATAGTCTGTGAGAATTTTAGAAATAAATAAGTTACATATATTTAAAAAGTGGAGTGGATACGAAGATCTGAAAAATGGTAGCATACAAGACAGGTAGGGAATGATCAGACTTTATGTGTCATTATATTCTTGTATTGTTTAGAAGGAGCATAAACATATTCATTAACCCTAGACCTTATAAAGCCAGGGTAAAAGAACAGAGGTAAAATATACTATTTCCAAATAAGAAGAAATTAAAAAATTATATACATTGACCTAAAAAAAGACCAAGAAAAGAGGAAAATAGAAGGATGGTAAACAGAAACAAATTATAATGGTGGAAGTAAGTACAAATATACAAAACATTACAGTAAATATAAGCATTCTAATGTTGCCAGCTAAAACAGATATTGAATGATCAAATTGTCAAAATTCAGGTAAATACTATTTACTGAAAACACATCCAAACCTTAAGGGCATTGAAAATTTGGAAGTAAAAAGATCTAGGAAAGAAACAGTAGGCAAATATTAACTGACTGGGGAAAAATGTTTTTATATTAATATCAGAAAAAAATAGACTTTAAGGCAAAAAACCATTATTGAAATGTTGTTAGGAATAATGGTGGCTAGTAAATAATTTAAAAAGGAATAAGTCAGCTGGAAGACATAACAATTCTGAACTTGTATGCACCAAATAACATGCATTCAAAATATCTGAAGCAGAAACTGATCAAATTGTGAGGGAAAATTGACAAATCTACAATAATAGGGGAAAATTTTTAATTCGTCTCTGTCAGTAATTGGTAGATCAAACAGACAAAATCTTAGTGAGGATGTAGAAGATTTGAACAACATAAATTAAAGCTTGATATATGATGGATATATCATATATTGAACTTATATTGAACCTTAAACCCAACGGTTTGAGAATATGAAAATTCTCAAGCACACTTGGAGCACTCACCAAGTTGGCCACTGTGATGGTTAATTATAGATGCCAACTTGACTGGATCAAGGGGTACCAAGATAGCTGGTAAAGCATTAGTTCTGAGTATGCCTGTGAGGGTGTTTGCAGAAGAGATTGATATTTCAATCAGCAGACCAAGTAATAAATATCCACTTACACGCAATGTGGGAGGGGACTATCCAATCAGCTAAGGGTCTGGATAGAATAAAAAGGCAAAGGAAAAGTGAATTCTTTGTCTTTCTCTCTCTTCTAGAGCTAGGACACCCTTCTTCTGCCCTTGGACATCAGAACTCCAGGTTCTCCTGCCTTTGAACTCCAGCACTTGCACCGGTGGCACCACCTGGGTTCTCCAGCCTCAGGCCTCAGACTGAGAGTTACACCAGTAGTGTCCCTGGTTCCGAAGCTTTTGGATTTGGATGTAGCCATGCCACTGGCTTTCCTGATTCTCCAGCTTGCAGATGGCCTGTCGTGGGACTTCTCAACCTCCATAATCACATGAGCCAATTTCCCTAATAAATCCCTCTCATACATCTATATCTCTTATATATATATGTATATATCTTACTAGTTCTATCTTTGGAGAACTTGGACTAATACAACCACTAATCGGGCCTCAAAGAAAACCTCAATACATACCACAGTTGATCTGAATATGATTAATTTAGAAATTATAAACTAGAATTGAACACAATGTCATTAAATTAGAAATCAACAACAAAAATCCTCAATACATTTGAAGGTGGAAAATATACATAAACTAATTCATGATGAAGAATTGAAAGATAATGAAAATATTATATGGCAAAACTTGAGTGATATTCCTCCTTCTTCCTGAAAAATTCAGTCCTAAGGCCATTAGCTGGGACAGAGAAAGATAGGAGGAGCTACAGTGGTCCAGAGAGGGTATTGTGGCCCAAGGAGGATGAGGAGGACAGCACTTAAGGCTGGCAGGCAGCCTGGCATGAGGAATCCACCTGAGTGGGATGAGAGGGTATCACACAGGCAGTTGACCTGCTGTGGGGAGTCAGAGTTCAAGTAGGGAGAAGAGGACATCTGGGTCGGGCAGGGGTTCCTAGGGGCTGGGAGGCTGGTTGCATAGAGTGAGGTTGACTGCATAAACAAATATCAGAAGAATTATGGAAGCTAACTGTCTCACCATTAGAGAAGAGAGCTACATATATGGAAAGAGAAAACTAAAACAAATGTGAAATCGAAGGTGTCACCATGGACTCATGGTATGCAAAATACATGGACATAGACATAAATTTAGATATAAATATGTGGTATATACATACATATACCTCCCTTCGGCTAGGACCTGGAAGTAGCAGCACTCCAATAGGAACACAGATAGCACTTACGTCCTGGCTTTAAGGTATCATTTTACACTAAAAGGAAATAGAACTTGGAAAAATGGCTGATTTGGGGGCTAAGGGAGAAAATGTATAAGAAAGCCTGGAACATAGGGTGCCAGAAAGCAACGGAGTGTTTTTTAAAAATGATGAAGATATGTCAAAAGGACTTAGAAGCCAGCTTAAGAGGGCTCCTGCTAGCCAAATTGGCCATAATTTGAGTAGGAAAATTAATACTGATGGTAACAATGATAGAAACTTATAATATTAAGTAAAATATGAGGCCAAACAGACATAAATAAATTTAAAGTATGATGAGGAACAGGAAGGATATTTGCACAAGTGCTGTGGTTTGAATGTATGTGTCCCTCCAAAATTCATATGTTGGAAGCTAATACCCAACGTGTAAAAAGGTGGGGCCTTTTGGGAAGTGATGAAGTCATGAGGACTCTGCCCTGGAGAATGGATTAGTGTTCTTACAAGAGGTGGAAGAAAGCACCCTAGTGGTTTCTTGCTCCTTTTTGCCCTCCTGCCTTCTACCATTGAGGACACAGAAGTAAGGTGCCATCTTGGAATCAGGGAGCAGCACTCACCAGACACCAGCATCTCGATCTTGGACTTCCCAAACTCCAGAACAGAAGAAATAAATGTCTGTTGTTTATAAATTACCCAATCTCAGGTATTTTTAATAGCAGCATGAACAGACAAAGACACATAATTTCAAAGTACTTTCCCACAAAAGGGGGAGAAAGGTCACTTTATGGTGGAGGGCCCTAGAAGGCATCGCTTTTATGAAATGGTCAAAGTGAACATCAGTTACTGAAACTACACATGACCTGGTAGGATGCATTAAGAAGAACACAGCATCACTGCTATGATTATCATAAGGAAATATCAGGCAAACTTAAATTTAGGTAAATTCTGTAAATTAACTGGACTCATCTTCAAAAGCATCAAAGTCATAAAAGTCAAGGACGGATGGAAAAATATTTCAGATTGGAAGAGCCTAAACAGGTATAACCACTACCTGCAATGTGTGATTCTGAACTGGATCTTTTTGTTTCAAGCAATATCACCACACTAATTGGTGAAACTGGAACGTGGTCTGTAGACTAAAGGGCAGGAGTGTATCCAAGTTCCCTTTTTGATTTTATTGGTTGAGTTGCAGTTAAGCAGAATATTCTTATTTATAGAAAACATATATTCAAGTGTTTAGAGCTAATGAACCATTGGGTCAACAATTTATACATAGGCAGTAAAAACAAATTATTTGAATTATATACGAATATGTATATATACAGCTTTTTTGTAATTATTGATCATTTCAAAATTTAAAGAAAATAACCAATAACAAAATAAAAAATGCATGATATACCTTAAATAGTATATAAAGGTAAAATACAGCCTTCACAATTTATAAGTAAAAAGAAGAAATATGAAAGTTAGAGCCAGATGCAGTGGTGCACACCTGTAGTCCCAGCTATCTGGGAGGCCAAGACAAGGGAATTGCTTGAGCCTGGGCAGAAGTTTGTGGCTGTCACGCACTATGAGAGCACCTGTGAATAGCCACTGCACTCCAGCCTGGGCAACATAGCGAGACCCTATCACTTAAAAAGAAAAAAAAGAAAAGAAGGAAGGCAAGAAGGAAGAGGGGGAGGAAGGAAGGCAGAAAGAAAATCAGTGAGTTAACTGTTACTAGTCAATAGGCAAGGAAAAAAAATCACTGCTAACTAGACTCTAAGAAAATAGGGAGAAAAGGAAATCAAAAGGTCACACAACATTAATGAAGTAGAAGACAAAGAAACAAGAGAGAGGATAAATGTGATCTTTATTCACCTTTGGGCACTAGCTAGGTCCTTGTTTAGGCAATGGATGCTACTACTGCACAAAGAGAGAGGAAAAAAGAGTGAGTTCTGAGCTTTTTGAATTTCAAAATCCTGGACATTTGTGTATCAAACAGGAAGATCCTAAAGATCTCAAGACATGACATTAATATCATGAACAAAAGATTCGGGAAGAATAGAATAGATAGGAAGCCAGTGACCCCCACCCCATATTAAATGATGGTCTCATAGGCTGAAGAAGAGATAGAACAGGAGGAGATCGTCAGAAGGAAAGCATAGCACTTCGATGTTGGTAGCGTCTCTGTGAAAGGACTGTGCCCTGACCCTCGGCACCTAGGTTGGGAGAAATGCCCATAGGGCAGGAGAACCTGGGAGCAAGAGCTGTGTTGTTTTATATCTTGGGAGAACCCAAGGAGGCTTCCAGCCTCACTGATTCCCCTGTGCCCACCTCAGCACAGGAGCAGTAGCAGAGAGGTGGTGATGCTGGGTGTTTGGGTAACCAGTCTGAGAGAGCCTCTGAGTTCCTGACATCCCGGAGGTTTCTAAATGAGCCACACAGCTTCTACAGGCCGAACACACTGAGAGGTGTTTAGCCTCAGATGCCTCATGCTGGCATAGCAAAGTTAGGGTTAGAGTTAGGGGAGGTATGGAATAATGAATAAGGGCCAGATGGGATAGTGACATCTCAGAGACTTGCGTGAATTGACACTGGGGGACCACAAAGGGCAACATATTTTTCAGTGACTGTAAACATGGATAGATTATGGCTCCAATCCTAGCCCCTTTTTCCTTTGTAAGTTACCCTGAACGTAGTTCCAAAAATATCCCACTGGCTGCTTTATAAGTTATTGGATGGATGGATGAATGGTTGGATGCATGAATGGATGGATGGATGGATGGATGAGTGAATAATAAAGGAAAGCCCTAAAGTACATCAATTTAAAAGCCACTGTGTTTCAGGACCTCACCCGGGAAAGCCACTAGAGATAGCCAGCTACCCTCACGCACTCATATCCGTACTTGAGCTGCTTTCCAAGATCAGCAGCAGCTAAGCATGGGAGAAGGATAGGTTCTTACACCCTTTGCACCTGCAGCTGAAATAGCACCAGGGGCGGCTGATAAGCAAGTGGCTTTGCAAAACAGTATGTTAGAAACAAATATCATTAGGAGTTCCGGAAACTAAAACGTGTTTTAAAAAGACATGTCTTCCAAGTTTACTTGTTTACTGAAGAAAAATAAAGGGCATTTGAATTATTGTCTATTTTCCTGTTTAAAATCTTCTCTTTTTATCTTGGCCTTTCTAGGTTTTTATTTGTATACTGAGGGAGATCTTAGTGGAAGCAAATTTGTAATTCTAAAGCAGTCTACAAATGTACACTCACACAGCATAACCAAACCACAATTTTATGCAGATTTTTTCCTCTGTCTTAGATTCTGAAGTTCTTAAAGGAAATGTTAATGCAATGGTGTGTCACAACTGCTATTAGAGAAGTCCAAGGGAAAAGAGCACAACATGCTGATCAACCTTGGCAGTCTCCACATACAGCATGATTATAATGTAATACTGTTTGATGCAATTGTATGTTTGATCAATTTCAAGAGATGAATATCACCTCACTTCAAACAATATGATACAGTCTCATTGTATGGAATTATGGCTGCTGTCAATCAGCATATGGCATAACCCTTAAAGTGCCATCTTTGGGGAATGTCATAAAAATGATTGCAACACTTGCATTAATTAGTAAGTTTTTGCACTAAAACCAAGAAAAACCTGTTAAGACAATGTATCTGCTATATCTGTTCATTTCTGTTATCACAGTAACATGTATATAACCCGTACATGCATATCCTCAACTGATTAGTTCAACTTGTTAGTTAGAAAAGCATGCTAACAAAAATGTTATCATGAGTATGAGCCTCTCTAGGTGAATCAGTAAGCTATCTTTTTTATATTTTGTTTCATGATCCCCAAATATACACTTAACTTGAACCAACTATCTTATCAGAGTGAGAGGTAGGTGGAAAGAAGGACAAATATTAAATTATCACTAGGTCTGAGGTTTAGATGTGATAAATATGGAATTGGAGTCTTTGGAATGTTATTAATTTCACTCTATCAAGGTTAATAGATAGAGCATTTTGAAGGAATAAGAATTATAACCTTTTTTATGTTGGCTATGGAATATTTTTCTCTCTTGTTTAAAGTTGTATTTCTTTGTTATTAATTATTGTCTTCACGTTAGGTTTTGCCATCATCCTTTAGGAATGACTGTTATTTTGATTTTCCCCAATGTATCAGTAATTTGAGAGATTACTGCCCAGGCAGGATACATACTATCTTGACCTGAGACTTTGCACACTTTCCTCAAGGTGGCTCATACCCCCCAGATGTCAACCATGTTTGCTGACAGTGTACATGTCACTAAAGTATCGTGAGCCATTTCCTGAGGAATTCCTCTCTGTCATGTCTCCTGGCATTCTCCTGCCCACTTTTTTCAGTGCCTTTACTTCCTTTATCAACTGAGCAGTCACTGCTGTGCTGGGCAGACTTCTGAGTTGGCCACCAGTGTTCCCTGCCTCCTGGTACACACAACCTTGTGTAATTCCCTCCCTTCAAACATGGGTGGGACCTAGTGACTTGCTTTGAATGAGTAGAATATGGCCAAAGTTATGAGATGTCACTTCCATAATTAGGTTACAAAAGACTATCACTTCCATTTTGCTAGCACAGTCTCTCTCGTGCTGGCTGTGATGCACCACGTGGAGAGGAACTGGAGAGCCCCACGTGGAAAGGAGCTAAGGGATGCCTCTGGCCAACAGCCAGCAAGGCACTGAGACCCTTGTTGCAACAGCCTGTGAGGATCTGAATCCTGCGGAGTGCTACTAAGTAGCTTGGAAGGGGATCCTGCCTCAGTGGAACCTTGATGTCACTGTGCCACAGTTGCCATCTGAATTGCAGCCTCATAAGAGACCTAAAAGCAGAGGACCCTGCTAAGCTGTGCCCAGATTCCAAATCCACAGAAACCATGGGGTAATATGTGTGTGTTGTTTGGGTTTATTTGTTACACAGCAGTAGACAACTAACACACCTACAGTCATCCCTAAGTATCGGTGGGGACTCCCACAGATAACCAAAATCAAATCCATGGTTGGTCAAGTCTCTTATGTAAACAGACCTCCTATTTGTATGTAACCTATGCACAATCCCCAGATACTTTAAATCATCTCTAGGTTACTACAATGTAATTCTATGTAAATAGTTGTTATACTGTATTGTTTTAAAATTTTGTTTATTTTTTATTGTATTTTATAATTTATTTTTTGAACATTTCCTATCCATGGCTGGTTGAATCTGTGGATGCAGAACCCCTGGATGCAGAGGCCTGACTGTGCTAACTCTTTTGAACGTACTTGGTAGCTCACGACAGCTCCTTTTGTAGTGACTAGTAAAATAGTGCAGTAGGCTAGACATCGTCACACTGTTGCCTTCATAATATAGAAGGTTTTATACTACCAACAGGTTTTGTGGAATTGCTGACTGGGTCCACCAAGAAATGTGTGCAGTTTCTATGGCTTTCCCGTAAAGATCCTACTATTATTCGTGGGCAAGACATATTGACCAGTGTTTACTCTTTTGGTTAGGATTGTAAAGCTTTGAAGTGTAAACATTTTATTTCTTTTTCCAATGTCAGTTTTGGCACATTGATACACAGGGACTATGGAAATATAAAATAGTTTTTATTCATGCCACCAATGCTATATTCTCAGATATATCTGTCTGGTTTTACGTGTTCTTTCTCACATCGCCACATCATGTCGGCAGCTGGTTGAGTTCTAGGCTTTGTGGTAGAATTGCTGACAACCCTGTTAGAACCTTCAGAAAAAATTAGAGGTAGGTTGTCTTATTAGTGTAGCTGTGATGATGTGAAATATTTGTGAAATATTTTATTATCTACTCAATTATGTACATTAATAGAGGGAAAAGAGATGAAAATTATTTACAACAAACATTTTTATTTTGTGATCTAATATATATTTCAATCTCTCCTAGATGTTTTAACCTAATAGTATGATCTGATTATTTCCTTGACTCATCTCTGCTGCTGGTGTACAGAGACAAACCAGTCAGGTGCTGGGTAGGAGAGGGAAGTCTATTTCGTACTGGACATGTTCCATGGGTGGGCCAGGTGTGATTTATCAAGAATTTATTTACTTAAAAATTATCAAGTAATCTAGGATTTAAAACAATAATGGGAAAAAATGAGACTTTTTTCTGTATTGGATTAACAAAGATTTTTTTTAAATGAATTATATCCCATTTTGATTATAGGGAAAATGGCTCATGCACAGTTGGTGGGAGTGTAAATTGGCACAACCTTTTTGGAGAGCAATTTAACAAACTACTTCAACATTTTAAGTCCATTTCATGTCTGGGAATTTATGCCAAGAAAATAAATCTGAACTTGCAAAGATGTTAAAAGAAGTTTATTAAAGCCCTGTTTATAAGAATAAAACATTTAATACAACCTATCTGTCAATAGATTTAAATACATTATGAATTATACAAAATAAAGGCTACCATAGCCAGTTAAAGAGAAACATTTGTACCTTGGAGAAGTATCAGCAATATGTCGTTAAATTTGTAGTTAATACTAACTATACACACACACAGACATACACACCATGGTTCCAATTTTGTTTAAAAAAAATCAACTCTGTATGTGCATGGAGAAACGACTGAGAGCATATACCTACACCAAATCATTAAAACTGGTTTTCTCTAATAGAGAAATTATTGTGAGATATTGGAATATTTTGCAGTGAGCATGTATTATTTATTAGTCAGAAAAGAGCTATTTTCACTTTGAAAAAATTCTAGATATTAATTTTTGTCATTTCTTTTTTGGATGCTGAAAAAAAATTCAACATATAATCATCTGTTTCATTTTGTTCTCCACTTGCCCATCTATTTTTTTATTCATTAGCTCAGTTAGCATTTATTAAGCACCTATCATGTGTCCAACACTGTGGTAGTCACCGAAGAAACAATGCTAAACGAGACAGTGTCTGACTCTAATGTAAAAGACAAGTAACTTTCATGTGAAATAAAGTTTATAGATGCTCTGTTAGAGTAGATGTAGGAAAAGGTGGCATCACGGAGAAGAGAATGATCAATTTCAAATTGTGGCACAATTCGTGAATCTGTGTGTCATCTTTGTCATCCACCACAAAGTTATAAATATCTTGAGACTGATTTCATAGCATATACTTGTGATATCATTTCTATAAGGCCCAGGATCTGCTGATGGTGTGCCAAGTGTTCCAAAAATACCTTTACATTCAAGGTAGTCATTGCTAGAGTAGTGCTTTTTGAACTTTTGGAATTTATGACTCACTTTCACAGGATCTTGCTGATGGTGTGCCAAGTGCTCAAAAAATACCTTTACATTCAAGGTAGTCATTGCTAGATAGCGCTTTTTGAACTTTGGGAATTTATGACTCACTTTAAAATACTAGAATATGCAGTGGCAAAATGGAATGGATTTAGAAATTCAGAGCACCCTTGACAAGTGAGCAATAACTCTAGGCATAAGGTCTTAGAGGGTTTATAAAAGTATCCAGGGTATCCAAGAAGCTAGTCACATAGTTGCCACTGAGCAGAAGGAGTGTTTGAGCAAAATGTTTACATTCTAATAACACCTCATAGGTTAACTATTCTTGTATGAACATACATGTAATTCATATAGAATATATGTATAAATATATTCATATAATGCATACTTCTATATACATAACTGGGAAGCAAAGATTTAGTAACCAGGCACACCTTTCATTACTAATTTGAATTTTTTCACTTATCACAAAAAGCAAATTGGATGGTGGAGCACCGACCCAAGTCAACATTCCTTCAGGACAGACATCAATAAAAGCTAATGAAATAGCTTAAAACTGACCCACAGTTGATGATGCCCCCATGAAGGGTGGGGTGCTGGCTCAGGTGTTTTAGCAGAGACTCTGTGTGGATGCAGAATTGTTATGCACATATTGCTTCTGTTTGCTTTCAGTGGAGCCAATCAGTAGGTATCTTTGTTGATATTTCATAGGTGACTGCTGGTACTTGGAAAAAAACTCACTGGAATAGTTCATTCAGAGAATGCTTGCCCCTTTTCCAGGGTCTTCGTACTTTACCCACAGAGAAGGATGGGACCTCCACAGCTCTTTTGTCCATTGTCCTGTCATCAATCAGATATGGCACACGGGGGGGGGGGGAAGAGGTAGAAGAAGAGAAGTCAAAGATGAGCTGATGGAAGAACATAAGAGAAAAGAGCTGAAAATGTATGAGTAAAAGCACCTCAATTTCTCTATCTATCAACATGAAAATGTCAGGACAGTTGCTGTCAATAATGACCACTTGGAAAAAGAGTTCTCTGGGATGAATCCAGCTGTGTGTGACTTAAGCTGCAATTACTTTCTGAAATCTGTGAGATGGGTGAGATACCATTCAGTTGAAAATTCTCTAGGCTTGAATCAGGCGGTGTTGGTTCTAGTTAGTCCAAGCTTTCTTTAAATGGCTGTGCAGTCAAGAACACCTCATATGTCCTACTAAGTGGGTGTCAGAATCCCTATTTACTCAAAAAAGGAAATGGTATCTAACCTACTCATCCCACATGCCTAATGGGAAAGTGTAAGAGACATGAGTACATGAAAGTGCTCTGAAAGATTCAAAACAAATATCAAATTCAGACACTAGAACCAAATAAAGTTTATTTTTCCCCCCACTAAACCTTTAACGAATGATTTCAGTTAGTAAAAGTGTGTGACTTGCCAAGATATAGATTGGTATTAATTATAAAAATTACATTATAATTAATGCACTCATTAACGACCTACCAATCAATATCAATTGAAAGTTTATTATTTTAAGGAGGATGGGCGATTAGCAGTTTGACACCATGAAAAAGAGATAACCGACTGACTGATGGGTCCTCATCAAGTTTAATTTTAATTTGTTTTAAAAGTATCTTCTTTAAGAGTGAGTTTAGATGCACATCACTCTTTTTCCTTTCAGAAAATGAATATATATGTTGCTTAAAAAGCATATCAGAACGACAAAGAATGAAGTCTGGCATATGTAGCAAGAAATGAGCACATCTTCTAAATAGGCTGGATGGTATGGTATATGTTCTATTCTCTCACACGGTAATATAACTGGATTGCTCTTTAAATTAAGTGAATTTGTATGTCCGCTTTCTCTTAATGGAATCAGTTTTGATATACTCTTTGTTCGTGCTGTTACCGGCTTCAGTCTAAGGGTTCTTTGTATTAACTTTTTAAAGTTACATTACAAAGAGGTTTTAAGATTTCCCAATAGGCTTTTATTTAACCAAAGCTTTTGATCTCAAACCTGCTGGGGCCTAGTGAAATCCTTACCAATTCTCCAGTAACTCCTCACTATTGGAATTTGAAAAGACCCACCTGAAGGATTTAACTCCCGGTATGGTTTCAGCCACCCTTCAGAACACTCTATTCAAGCAGACAGCGAGGGGCTCTAGTGTACCCTTTGTGATCTCTAAGCAGCCTAAGGTGTCCTTTGCAGAAGTTGTCCTCCCGAGGAAATAAAAATCAGGAGGACACAGACCTATGTACCTTATTTCCTGCTATCTTTAGTTAAAGGGGGATTGCAGGGGGTCTGCTTAACATCCTTTGCTACCTAAATACCTTTTGGACATGGGAACTCAATAAAAGAACTTTCATTGCATCCATTACCCTACTGTGGTGCATAACAAATTAGATTTAAAAGGCTACTTTTTTTTCCCCTTACAGCTATTTCCATCATTTTCTTTAAAATTTCAATTTAGTGTCTAGTGACAGAATGTTCTATAATGTACTTTAAAACTTTATAATGCCAATTATGCTAACGGAACATTATTTCCAAAGAATTAGGCTTATATTATTATAGCCAAATTGTTGTTTAAAAGATCAGGTAGAGAGAGAAGTAGAGAGTTGATTATGCTTTAAAGATGTTAAATAGAAAACTGTGTAAAACAAATACTGCTTTTGGAAATCTTTTTTAAAACTATAAATATGCATTAATTATGTATTTAGCCCCCGATTCCCATTTTTAGAAAAATTTTGCATTTGAAGTTGCAAAATATTCGTGCCACATATTAACCTATTTTGAAAAAGGGTGAAATAATTCCAAGAATATTCTCAATTATAATATTTAAATATGTTTGTTTATTTGGAAACTCCACTGTGCCGAGATTTTAGAACTTGTAAACAACAGTAAGCATGCGAAGCAAATAAAACTTTATAAAGAACACAGTATTTGCTGCTATGTGTGGGAAGAACAGATTTACCTATGCACCACTTCTCCTATGTAAATATTTATCTTTACCTTTCTATTAACTTGATGTAAAAACTCATTATTTAAAAATATTTTTTCAGACGCTATGTTGATAAATAGAAATCGACATATTCGTATGTTGCTGTCACTGTATCAGATGTTATTATCCCTGACAAAGCCTCAAATTAGCTTCGTATCAAAGAACTAGAAAGAAAATACATAAGTACTTCCAGAAGCTGTAAAATATTTACCATTTGGCGCTCACTAATATTCGAGGGCATGTTCTCTTACACGGTACAGGTGCCATGTGTCGTTAGACCTTAGAGGCTCTTGGTGTCAGGATGGTTTCACCCCTTTGGGGTATTGTGTAACTACAGAAAAGTAGCCTTAAACAATCTCCATTCTGAATATGTGGTAGAGCTGTCAGACAATGTTTTCAGTTTGGGTTTGAGGAATAAGGTTACCATACCTGTAGAACATGATATAATTGTTCCATATCTTGATTTATTAATCTCCAAAAACATTGTTACACATCTGATTTGTAGATCTTTTTGAGCAGTTGCCTAGTGGAATATTATTTTCTGTGTTTAATAATAACTGATTATATGAAGATAAGATGCTTATGAATTCTTTCTCTGGAGAAAGAAGGCTCAAAGACTTGCAGAACTGTAAGAATGGTGGAAATATGAAAAGAAAAGATTTCTGATTTTTTATGTATAATACAAATGTTAATTACGATGTGTTATAGTAAGCTCTTGCTCCTCTATTAAAAAATCTATGCATTTTTTATGTGTGGGCAAAAGGTTTAATAAAGTATTTCTCATAATCCAAAATTTTCTCTCATCACTATTACTCATAGTACAAATAGTTACAATTTGGGGGATGGTTACTCTGCAATCTCTATCAATTTAAAAGTGTGCATCACCTTTGATTCAAAAATTATACTTTCAAAAATTTAGCCTCTAGAAATACTCTCAAAATTGGTATAGCTGTACTTAGAAGAATGTTCATTAGAGCATTACTTGTGAGAATAAAAAATCATGATCAAGCTAAATGTCTATCAATATGGGATTGCTGATAAGATACCAAACAGCCATGGTAACAGTACTATTGTGGTTTCATGCTTACAAATGCCAAGCAGCAAATACTTAACTGACATGGCAACCACTTCAGGTAGGTGTTATTAATTTCACATTTTGTGGGCTTCAGCACAGAGAAATTAAGTAACATGTCAAAGTCACAGAATTACTAATAGGGGTCTAGGATTCAAACCCAACTAAACCATTTGATCCACAAGCCCGTGAACTTGGTCCCTCTACTACTCTGCCCTTATATATTCAAAGAATGAGATCATTTTCAACATCTTTAGATGGAAAAGATATCCAAGAGACATTACACGTAAAAAAAAAATGAAGTCACAAAGAGGAGGTATAGCATGTTGTCATTTTGGTAAAAATGAAATATATATATATTAGAATACTTGGGGAGAAAATTCTGAAGAATTAATTATTCACCAGGTTGTTTATGTGAGAGTTTCTGTCGGTGGGCATCTCAATTTCCATTTTATTTATTTCTGTAATATTTAGATATTTTATAGGGTAAAAAAACAATAAAGATAGTTCTTTAAAATATCAACATATAATTAGAGAATCAATAAAAGCAGGGAATTATTTTATTAACATATGTAGCATTATTTTCAAAATCTCCAGTTCTTGGCCTGTTTTTTAAAAAAGAGCAAAAACAAATTATAGCACACAGAATTTTCATACTGTGGACATTAATTATCACAGTCTATTTTGAGGGGGGTGGTGTTCCATGATAAAGAAAGCTACAATACTGAGAATTTTATAAGCAAATTTTTCAAGTGAGTTGTCTTTTAACTATTGAATAACAGCACCATTTTATCAACAGAATTATACCTATTTTTATTTCACAATCCCTATATTAGAACACAATTATTTATTTTTTTAAAGCTTTTCTTTAGGGAAGGAGGATTCTCTCAAACTTTTAACATATAAAAATACTTATCCACATGTGCACTCATGAACTGCTTACATGGGCAAACATTGCACTCCAGGTTCCTAGTGAGGGAAAAATCTGTGCATTTTATTCTGAAGTTACAAATGCTATTTGATACACGACTGGGCTAAACACTGGGTTTGGGCTGGCTCTAGCCCGACTTCGTGCATTTTGGCATTGGAAAGAATCAGTAATGGGTAATGCTTTCAAAAATTCTAATCCAACGCTTTGCTTATGGATATCATATTATTTTAAAAGGTAATGGAGAACATTGCCTGGAATCAAGGGTGAGTCAAGGAAAATGGCATCTAAGGGAGTATGTCAGCCAAACAGAACACTTGACACAACACCAAGCTCGTTGTCAGAATCGCAGCTGCCGCAGCAACCAATGAGACTGAGAGGGGAGCAGCGAGGAAGTCAGGTGCCGGGGCTGGAAAGACCGCGTTCCAGATCCATTGGCAGGTGGCCCTTCAGCTGCTGTACAGCCCTGCTAGGGACTCAGGGGTGCTGAATCTGGTTTTGGACCACAGGAGGGGAGTGAAGTGATGTACAACCAATATTGCCAACTGCAAGGTTGTCACGTTAGTCCTGATAATATATTCATGGGAAGATACATTGTTCTGCTCCTGGGGTCCTGCAGGGAAGGAGGGCCCAGGGAGGAGGCATGCAGCAGCTTTGCAGGCACAACCCACCCTCTGCTCGTAGAAACCGGTTGTGGTGGTTCGGTTTTCCTTTAGCCTTTCGATTTCTGCAGGTAGCAGGTCTTACTGGCTAAGTCTTGCAAAATATGGGAGAGACATGAATACCGACTTTAAAGGGGAGGTGTGGTCACAAGGGACATGATACTCAGACTTTAAAAAGAAAATGGATCTTTGAATTTGGCTTTATTAACAGAGAGCTGTCATGTTCCTTTCCTTCAACAGAGAAAATAAGTGACCCAAACTAGAAAAATAAATGACCCTTTCTGTGATTAGCAACTCACTGTGTTTGTTTAGTGCCAAGAATGCTGTTAGTAACTAATAAAAATTTATTGTCATAGATCATCTCCCCAAACAAAAATGAACAGACAGAGAATACATCTTTACGGCGAGTCATCTGATGACACCTTTGCGGCTGAGGAGTCTGGGCCTAGCAGAGTGCTGAAAATGTTGAAAAATGAGTGGTTGGCTGCAGACTGAGCTTGCCTTTGCGGTCTGTATTCCTCCCCAGATAATCAGCCTGTTGTGTGGCCTCCAGGTTTGTGTTGTTACACTGGCACTCTGGTGCTGAGCTTTATGAAAATTTCCCTTATTGATAAACTCCTGGTATGGGACCTATAGTGAACAGCACCTGGTATGGGACCCTGAACATCGTGTATTGGGAATACACTGTTTAGGATTCAACTGAGAACTGAAATGTCGCTCAGGTAAGAGTGCACCTCTAGAATCCTAGTTATCTTTTCGTGTTGTTGGGACTAAGAAAATGATAGCCTTTTGGCGTGCTGGGTACTCTGAACTAAAGGAAATTGAAGTTCTCAGAAGCGGCCTCAGAAGCGAAGTCTCTCTCTGACTTTGTCCTGCCCGCCTGCCTGTCTCCCACCCCTCTTCCTCCCCCAAAGTGAGTCATAGAAACCAGAATTTCTCCTTCCTTAAGGCGGGTCGTAGAAAGTAGAGCCTCTCTCCCGCAAAGCGAAGGCATAAGACCCGGAGTGACTACTCTAACCTCACCCTGCCTTTCTGTCTAGGAGCTGGCCGGAAGAGACTCTCCGAGCTACTTTGTCACATAGCAGGTCCTAAGGCATCGTTCCAGAGGGGGCCTGCTCCACACCCGGCAGGAAGGACGGCTACACAAACAGGCTGAGGGGGATCCGAACAGACAGGCCTTGCTGGGATTCCCTGCTCAGTCTGTTACTATTAGATCATCCCTTTTTGCCCGGTCGCATTTCCACACAGCCGTCCACTCTCCATGGGATCAAAGCATAAAAATGGACACTTCTCCCTGGGTCTTTGGGTGTTCCTTCTGAAGGCTCCCATGTCACATAAAATTTTAATATCATAAATTTGCTGTTTTCCTCTAGTTAACCTGTCTTTGTCATAGGAGTGTCTGCCATGAACCGTATGGGAGTGAGGAAGGGGACTGTCCCTTTCCATCCCTACAGTCTCCTCAAAAGCCAGTGTCTGTAGCAGTCCTTTATTGAGAGTCACCATCCTCACTTGGGACATTCATGTCCCTGCTGGTGCTTCGCCGGCTGCTTCTCGCTTGCACAGTCTCTCTTCAGCCTCCTGTCTTACTCGGACCTCGGCGCCTTCCTCCTGTGCGGGAACCTCCCTCCTTCCTGCAGCCTTCCCTAGTGTCTCGTGTTCACCTGCTCTGAGACAGGCTCCCAGATCAGCTGCGGCTTGCTCGTGGGAAGGAGCACTGTCCCCAGGCCACCCTGAGACTCAGGCCCTCCCAGGAGACAGCGGCCTGTGGGAAAGCTGAAGTCAGATTGACTCGGCGTGGCCATGTGTGACGTTCAATTTTATGTGTCAAGTTGGCTAGGCCATGATGCCCAGTTTTTGGTTAAACATCAGGCTAGATGTTGCTGTGAAGGCATTTTTAAAAATGTGATTTACATTTAGATCAGTAGACTTTGAATAAAGCAGATTACCCTTCGTGACATGGATGTGGGGGTCTCCTGCAATCAGTTGAAGGCCTTAAGAGAAAAGACTGAGGTCCCCTAAAAAAGAAAGAATTCAGGCCCCAGACTGTCTTTGGAGTCGAGATGTCATATCAACTCTTTCCTGGGTCTCCAGCCTGTGGCTTGCCCTGCAGATTTCAGACTTGCTAGTCCCCACAATTGCATGAGCCAATTCCTTAAATCTGTCTGTCTCTCTCTCTTTCTCTCTCTCTCCACACACACACACACACACACACACACACACACACACACACACACACACAGGCACACCCACAAACACACATATTCCACTGGTTCTGTTCCTCTGGAGAACCCTGACCTAATAGACCAGGGTAGCAGGCTCATGAAGACAGTGACCTTTGGTAAGAAAAGGCCTTGTGTTCACTATAATGAGAGGCAATAAGAATGAAAACTAACTAGTTGATTTGAGAAATGAGTGACAAGACTAAGAATACCTTAGGTAAATAAACATGAGATTGCTTTGAGTTGGCACACGGAGCATCAGACAGTCAATCATAGGAAAAGTTCCATTATATCTAAAGCTAGTGAGAGAAAAACAAGTAGGATGGCTTAGTAGAAATTCAGCCAGTGACAGGGATGGGAAACTGGGTTTTATTCAGCATCCACTAGATGTCAGGTCTTTGTATGCACCTGATCTCATTTAATTATCCCAACATTCTGCCTGATCAGACCCTGAAATTTAAGATCAAGTAACTTGCCAGTGGTTACTCAGAAAGCATGCAATGGACTGTCCTCCTGACTATGGCACTTCAAACAAAGTTGCTCTTTGCTTCTTGGACGGACTGAACTTGCCCTCACTCAGGACTTCTGTGCATGCTACACTCTCGGTGCTCCTACTTGGTGCTTCCGCATCTTTGCAATTGCAGCTTGAACATTGTCCCTAGGGACTCATTTTCTGCCCTCACCCAGGCTGAACCAGGACCACTTGTTATAGCTCTAGAAGTTCCCAGCATTTTTTTTTTCATAGCACGTGTAATTCTATGTTTGTGTGCAATTATTTCTTTAATTCAGTCTTCTACACTAGACCGTAAGTTGCATGAAAACAGGAACTGCATCTGTTTTGTTCGTCATTTTAACACCAGGGCTGAGTGCACGTGGTGGTGACTCAGTAAATATATGGTGAATAAATTAATTTGAATGAATTTGAAACCAAATCTGTCTGATGCCAAAGCTCATGCTCTTTCCCGTTGCATCACTTTGCTTTCTGAATCTTTCAACTAAAAACTTACAGGTTGCTGACTTTTTTAAAAAAGAAATAGGAAAGCACCTGACATCCTGCCCCAAACTCCACCCCAATTCAAACACTGCCTAAAAAGGAGCCCATTCGTTGCACAGCACCTCAGTGTTATTTTACTATCAGTGGAATTTACCTTCTCCAGGCACAAAGCCTTACACAGGGATTTGGCTTCTCCCTACCTCTGTCGTAGCCCGGCAAACCAAGCTTTAAAACACAGATGGAAAATGTGTGGCAGCAATTTTTCTTGATCTAGGTAACAGTTTTAAAAGAACTATTCAAACAGGCACCTCAAATGTATCTTTGAATAAATAGCAACTAGTACGGCAACAATCAGAAACATATAAATATGTGGAAATGTCCTTAATGAGCCTGGGTGAAAACATTAGTTGAACCTGCATATTTAAGGCATTTGAACTAAATATATCAAAATTCTAATAATATATCTTTATTGATTGTTAATGTTATGTAAATCTATTATATCTTATAGGAAACATAACATCTCAGACTATTCAACATCAGATTGTATCTCAGTGACATGGTCAGGTTTTTTGGTTTTTGGCATTTTTTTAGAGACAGGCTCTTGCTTTGTCACCCAGGCTGGAGTGCAGTGGCATCATCATAGCTCACCGCAGCCTCAAACTCGTGGGCTTGAGCAATCCTCCTGCCTCAGCCCCCAGGTGTGTCCTACCTCACCCGGCTAATTAAAAAAAAATTTTTTTTTTGTAGAGACGGAGTCTCCCCATGTTGCCCAGGCTGATCTTGACTCCTGGCCTCAAGTGATCCTCTTGCCTTGGCCTCCCAAAGTACTGGGATTACAGGGGTGAGCCACTGTGCCTGGCCAGTGACATAATTTAACGCTTAATTCTGCCGGTGTTTTGGCTTTCTGGCACTGCCGTCCCCAACTTCCAGGCCATGGCCCAGTACCTGTCCGTGGCCTGTTAGGTAAATAGGGCCCACGCATCATGGCCTGAGCTCCTGCACCCCCTACCCCCAGCCCCGGCCATGGAAAAATTGTCTTTTCTGAAACTGGTCCCTGGTGCCAAAAAGGTTGGGGACCGATGCTGAAAGCACAAAGCTAGAAGTCAGAGTGTATAAAATCAAAGAAGATCACATCTACATTTTTTATTTGCCCTGCCCATTTAATAAAGTGTTTCTCAGATCTTGGAAGGTTTAAGCACCAGCTGTTTCACCACACTGTAGCATCTGCCTCAAACTTATCAGGTAACCTTGAACAGTATTCATGTATTAAAGGTTCAGTTTCAAGCTTAACACAATCAGTATCTTGGTATCCCAGTAATATATATTTTAAATTTTCAAGTAACAAATTGAAAATATCTTAGCCAGGTGCAGTGGCAGGCACCTGTAGTGCCAGCCACTTGGGAGGCTGAGGCAGGAGGATCACCTGACCGCAGGAGTTTAAGGCTGTAGCACACACTATGATTGTGCCTGTGGATGGCCACTGCAGTCCAGCCTGGGCAACATAGTAAAACCCCATCTTTAAAGAAATTAAAAAAAATCTTACATTGCACAAAATTCAGATGGGATTCAAAATTTGACTTGACTTTTCTAAACTCATAGTTTAATTTGTCTAGTCTAATGATTCATCACTAATGCTAAGTATGTGCTCTGTACACACAAAATTAAACCTTAAATATATCATTCTTTACTAGTTAGGAATGTGCTCAGCTGCAAGTTATAGAAAAGCTGAACACATGGCTTAAACAAAGAGTTTGCTTAACAAAATGTTTGGAGGTAGGTAGCTGCTGGCCTTGGGTCAATAGTTCAATGATGTCGGGACAGATGTCAGTATAATTCTCTTGGTCTTTCCTCAGCCATATTGTCTCGTGGTTGCAAGTTGGCTGCTATACTTCTTGATATCAAGAAGGCAAAAGGTTTCCCAGAAACCCATACTAACCCTCCCACCATGTCTCTCTGGATAGATCTGTGCCACATGGCCATTCTTAGCATCAAGGGAATCAGGAAAGCATTGAGATGAGCATATTGCCAAACTCATCAAAATTTGCATTCTTTTTGTGAGGAAGAAGGGAAGGGATGGATGTTAGAGAGTCAATGAGTGGAGCCTTCCACAGACTCCTTTAAAAACAAACCTTTTTTAATTGATGACTATACTATAATCAGTAAAGTTCTGCTGTCTAGGTGCAGGGGACAGATGAGGGCATGACAATCCTAGTGTGTCTTTTTCCCCTTGCTTTTCTGTTACCACCTCAAAGAATCAAAGTCTTTTTGTTGTTGTTGTTGGAGGAAATCTTGGCAGTTACTTACTGTAAACCCTTCATTTTATTCAAGATGAAATAGAGAGCTACAGAGGATAAATTAGGTTTTTTAAATTACAAAATTAGTTGGTGGCAGATCTAAAACAAAACCACAAATTACCTGATTTGGTCCAAGACCTTTCCTGTGCATCACACTTTCTCTTTTTATTGACTGCCTCTTGTGGCTACATAATTTGTCCAGAGTGGACGTTTGGAACTGTGGCTGCACTGAAGGCCTGCTCTTCACTTCAGTTGTTCTCCACATTGAGAATCATACCTTCTCCAAGTGGATCCTCAAAATTATTATTTCCAAGCCTTCCTTAAAACTTGTTGCAGAAACATAAATTGTAGGCATATAAGGTTTCAATAAGTATTAGTTCTAATTCTATATACCCTCGCTATAATTAGTGAATATTTGGACATTCTACAATTTTAAATTGGCTTCATAAATTTTATTTACCATGTTTTACTTTGCTATTTTTTCCTATTATTATGTAGATTAATTATTTTTCTTTGTTCTTTGCTTTTTTTTTTTTTTGAGACAGAGTCTCGCTTTGTTGCCCGGGCTAGAGTGAGTGCCATGGCATCAGCCTAGCTCACAGCAACCTCAAACTCCTGGGCTTCAGCGATCCTACTGCCTCAGCCTCCCGGGTAGCTGGGACTACAGGCATGTGCCACCATGCCCTGCTCATTTTTTCTATATAGATTTTTAGCTGTCCAAATCATTTCTTTCTATTTTTGGTACAGACAGGGTCTCACTCTTGCTCAGGCTGGTCTCGAACTCCTGACCTCGAGTGATCCACCCGCCTCGGCCTCCCAGAGTGCTAGGATTACAGGCGTGAGCCACCGCACCCGGCCATGTTCTTTGCTTTTAAACGGGAATTAAACATTCTATTTCTATTCTTCAATGGTTATTCTTAAGTTTTTAACATGCACATTTTACCTATTTCTTTTAATTTCTAATTACTATACTTTTCTACTATCAATATATTATTTTACTTTCCATTTGTTTTCATCCCTTATCTTAAACCATTATTATTTTTTACTTCAATATTTACTTATAGTTATTTGCATATTTACCAATTTCTTTGATCACCATGGTTTGTCCCTTTCTTTTCTTCTGGTTCAATATCCTTATTACTGAAGTACATCCTTTGGTGGTTCTTACAGTGAGGAATCTGAGAATAATAAACTCTACCAGTCTTTATTCAAAAATCTCTTAATCATATTCCTTATCTTTAATTATAGTTTAATTGGGTATACAATTCTAAGTTGACAGTTTTTTTTCTTTTTTTCCCATAGCACTTTGAGGATATTATTCTCTTTCCTGCTGGTTCTATTTTTGTTGATAGAAAGTCTACTTAAGCCTAGTTGTTGAACTAAGTAATCTGAGTTTTCTTTCTTGTTGCTTTTAATATAGTTATGCATTTTTAATTTTAGCATTATTTATTTTATTTTATTCTATGATATATCTAGGTATGGATTTATTTGCATTTATCTCATCCCTCTGTAAGTCTCATTAGATATATGTTTGACCATCTCATTTTTTCCTCCATATCTCTTAGCATTTTTTTTAAATGATATTTGTTCTATACTAATTAGGGACAATTTATTTAGATATGCCTCCTAGTTCACACATTAGTTCTTTAGTTACTGATTAACCTACCCATTAAGTATTTTTATTTTGATAAACATATTTCTCATTTCTGCACATTTTGTTTGGTTATTTCTCAAATTTGCCTTTCCTTTTTTTCATCATGTTCTGTTCTTTCATTTTATTGTGATTTTGTCTTTTACTAACTTTATCATTCTAAACATACTTATTTTATAGTATCTTTCAGATGGTTTTACTATATGAAGTTACTAAGGGTACTAATCTTTCTGTTTGTTGAGTCCCCTGGTTCTCCTTCACGGAAAATTGTTTCCTTGTGTGACTTGCCATTTTTGTATTTTGAGCTTTCCTTCATCTGTAGGATTCCTGGGCACCCCAGGCTGTCAGTGACCCTAAACATAAGTTCTGGGTTTGCTTTTGTCAGGTTCATTTCCTTTATTTGTACATTAGATTTTTTTATGTGAGGTTTTTTTAATAACTCGGGCAGTATGAATGGTCACTCCACACTTGCATGAGGTGCATCTGTGGAGGGTTTAATATTTACTGTAATTTTTTTCTTCCTTTGTAGCAAGCAGAAACAAATTTCCTTGTTGCTGACCTGAACCAGTATTTCCCACAGTGACTGTGTCAGTTCATGCGCTCACCACTTTGACCGCAAATTTTCTCTTTATTTCTGAAGCAGAGAACTTTATTCTTTCTTTCAAACTCAACTATATATTACATTTTTTTTGTTATATTACAGTCAGCATTTCTCTAAGTTAGCAGAGTTATTTTTATTTGTTCAGCTTGCCCTATTGCTAGAAACAAAAATTTCATTATTATTTTCTTTGTTTATTAACTTTATCGAAACACTATTTATTAAAGGTTTCTTTGTTTATTAACTTTATCAAAACACTATTTATTAAAGGACTGCTGCCATCCTTCTTATTCTTGTCATTTCTGTGCGATTTTAAGAACAGAATCCTATGCCCGATAGGATCAAATTCACAGCTAATCCAGTTGCCACTTTTCCATATTGTTTTTGATGACTGGACTCCATATTTTAGGTCATACTCATGGCATAAAGACAGAAAGAAAGAATTTGTACAGATTTATGTCAGTCACACACTAACTTGAATTCCTTTAGGCAAAATGATGTCACAATTTTATCACAGAGTCCTTGAATAGTAATTTATTTTTCTTCATTCCTTTAAGATCCCCATTTTAATTTTATCCACTTCCTCCCCTCCCTTCTATTATAGCTTCAAAAGGGAAAGAAGTGAAAGGAAGATAATAAACAATCTGCAAGAAACAACAAAAAGAAAGAAATTAATAAATTATCAGAAGGGAAGAAATTTTAAAAGGTTAAAGAGAAGAGAAAATAAGGCGATGGTACCCCGAAGGAGCGTGAATAAGGCAGTTATGGTCTAATGCCAAGAGAGCAGGGTGGGAGGTGCTGGGTGGACACAGAGTATTGTGGGTGAGGAAGAGAGGGACAGAACGGCATCATTGGTACCTACTGGATGCTGGACGTAACACTAGGCACTTTTCATCCCTACCTCCTGTGTAGCCTCGATAAACGTGTAGACTGTGAGTGATTATTCCATTTGGTAAATCAATCAAATCAAAGAAGTTAAATAACTCAATCAAGATCTGAAGAGTTGGTAAAAACCAGAGCCAAAATTCATACCCAAATCTCTGTGTTTGACCCAAAAGCTGGGGCAGGGTTGGAAAGGTCACTCGCACCCTTGGTGGAGCGCAGGCCAGATGCCCGCTCCTTTCTTCTTTTCTTTGCCAGCTAATTATGCCTCTGATTAGCGTGGGACAAAGGAGCGTGCACAGAAGAGACGCCTGACAAGGGTGAGAAGGGAATGGCTGGGAGAAAGGAAGATGATTCATTTATAAGCCCTTTGTCCTCTAGAAACCCACAGGCCTCCTAGGAGGAAAACCTGCGGCTATGGAGAAAGCTTGGGCCTTGAAGAAAGCGTCACCCAGAGGCGGAAGGGAACAGAAGAGCTGGAGAATTTGCAGACCTCTTTACCTTAGCAAGCCACAGAAAAACCATAAAAACTCTTCAGATTCCTTCCTCCTCTTCTTTCATGTTATTTACCCACTGGCCTGTCCAATATTACCCTTTAAGACCCAGCCTCGGCCTCTTCCAGTGGAAGCTTCTTAAATAATAATAATAATAAAAGACCCAGTTGAGAGCTGTGAATTAACCAGCCAGTGTTTCCGGAGCATTCCAGGGTGAATAGGATTCTGTGTCATACCTTGTTAAAGACTCAGAACAACTTAAATAGGGTTTGCTGCATTATTCACCAAAAAACTGGTGTTAGATGCCAATTTAAAAAACTAAACAAATGATATTTTCCCATGGGTGACACGGAACATCATGTCTCCATGTTGCTGTTAGTGGGACGAAAGTCATGTCCGGGACACAGTGAGGTAAACTCACCTTGTCATTAAAGTGCAAGAAATCAAAAGCCCCTTCCTTTTTAAGAAAATATATATTAAAAAATTCTTGCTACTTTTTAAGATTACCATTTCCATTGTGTGATTTTTTTTTCAGAGATGGAAATAAAGGTCATCTTTAATTCCAAAATTCTAGTTTCGTGTTATCTACAATCAACTCTTGATAAACCCATCATTTAAAATCGTCTGTTCTAATTAGAGACAAGTTGGAAGATTTTAACCAGGTCTGTCTTAGGTCCATGTAGGGCCTGCTAAATATTTCAGAGGCAGAGGGAGCCCCCCTCAACAAATCTTAACTTGTCCACACTTCTGAACTCTCCTTCCCTTTTAAAGCTACTTAGGTTAAAAATTAAGCCCCTACGGGGAAGGGCACCTGTGTTTGCTCACCCTATTATGCAGCTATACTGAAATGCTTTACAGCTGCCTAAATTAGCATAATTAAATCCACATCAATTAAAAACCCCAATCACCTCTCTCTCCTTCACATGTAGATGATGACATTTGTCTAAGGTGGGAAGTAACAAAGGAACTTTTTACTAGTTGAAGACCCAGCTGAAAAGGAGGGTAATTGGATTGGTCTATTGTCCTGGGTTTACCTTAACACCAGGAGAAGTGGGCTCTGGCCCGAGGAGGAGGACGTAGTTTGCATTTCAATGCCGCTGGCACTCAGGGCCCGCATTGGAGCTGTGCATTTTACAACAGGCCTCTCCTCTATTGCTCTTTCGCCTCCAGGAATGAGGGTAAACAAAGCACCATTATGACTTTGGTGGTGGTCGTTGTCATTTTTAAACTGGGGAAGCCTGGTGACCTCAGGATAGTGATGAGACTACACCGCGTGGAGCTGGCAAAGAAAATTCCTGGAGATGAGAACTGACGTGGGGTCCAGGGGTTAATTTCTGGAACAGACAAATTTGCATACAAATGAAAAATGATGGGATTTCTCTTCTCCTAAATTTTCAATGTCATCAGCATCAAACAGCAGCCTGTGTGCCCTTGCCGTTTGAGGAACGTTCATTACTTTAGAAGAAGGGGCACCTTGTTTGGTGTTCAACTCAATGCAGGTCAATGACTTTCTTTGTGAAACTTCATCTGGAGTGTGAGTTTTCTGCACATCTTCATAATTCTTCCAAATATGGCTTGAATGGTACTGACTTTTATAGTTAGGAACCTTTCTAAATAAACACGGAGTGGCACAGAGCCGAATGCTTTGAGCATTTACCTTTTCCATCCTCTTGAGTTGTTTAACCACACTCGGCTGACTCTGTACAAGATTGCAGAGGAGGGCAACTTGGGCCATATCAAAAGTTACTAAATACAAGAGACAGCACATGACAATCCTTATGAGTTTCCCCAAAGCACTTGACATTTCTTCCTTATTATTCTGACTTTTAATTATTTGCTTTTTTTGGTGACACAATTCATACCTGCTTGATTTTAAAATGTTGGGGTCAGAACAAATTTAGTTTAAAGATCTCATTGGCTTTTCTTAGCCATTCATGAATTGAGCCGTGTCCCCATCTAAAGATTTGGAAAAGACGCTGTGATGGCCTGAGCAGAAGAGGTTGGCTTTATAGACAGAGAAGGGCTGAAGAACCGAGCCATTCTGATTTGGTCTGGTCTGCCGGGGCCCAGTGCAGAAGCTCAGTCCCAAACAATGGCATCCCATAAATTTCATTTAATGTTAGGAAATTATAAATATGCAGCAAGAGAACAAAAATCTTTCAGAGTCCCAGTCTGCAGAGAGCACTGCCAGTTAACGTTTTAGTGCACGTCCTCCCTTACCCGCTTTTCACGTGTGCTCTTCCTTTTAAACTGTCCCCCCCGCCCCCAAGGCAGGGATGCCGTCAGTATGTGAGGAGCCAGGGCTCCCCTCATGGAAATCCTGCTAGTGGCACCTTCCTGTGTGGGGGTCACACTCCCTTCTCGCACTAGCATCTACGAGACCCCGGATCACTTTCTGAAACCCCCTAGCTTCCTCTTTTCAAAATGTAGACTGTTCTAGATGCTGCTATAAAGTAACGACTGCTAAAGTATATCCAATTTCTCATTTAAATTTTAGGCTACTATTGACATTGTTATATTCCATAATGGAAAGAAATATTTCCTTGGTTCCTCACTTGTCAGATCTGCAGGGTGCTCCGCGGGGCACAGGCCCTCCCCATGTGCCTGCAGTCTCTGCGGGAAAGAGTTCGTTAGTGACACTTTTCATTGGGTCATTCAATGCTCTTCAAGACCTTTGCTTCTCTCTCGTGGCTGGGGGTGCCTCCTCAACAGTTTATCCTTCTTTTTCTCTCTTAACTATTAACAAAAAAAAAAAAGAAAAGAAAAAAGTCCTGTGTGAACTTTAGAAAACTGGTAAAAGGAGAGAGTCTAACTTTCAGGATCTGAAATGTTTCAGAAATCCCTTAAAGAGACGGCATTGAGGCAGCTAAATTGCTGTGATATGTAAGCCGTAAGGGCACTATAGTAATGTGTAGGAGAATAAAATGTGTCTGCTTTAACCTAGAACCTCACATGCATTTATAGTCTGGTCAGATCTATCTCTGGCACAATGCACACCTTTAACATATATGTGAAGAATTTATCAGACAAACCTTAAAGTTTTTTGACAATTAAGTTATTTTTACTGTGATTATGACTTGCTAAAGGGGAATGTGCAGCCAACAAGCAGAGTATTTCAAAGCCCAAATGTCCTGTGTAGACAAGGCACTTTATAGTGATTCTCGTCTGTTTCCACCTAACTTCATGTAGCCAATATCACAAAGACATAATTAGAAAATTTGGTACAATATTTAGCCCTGGTCGCTGTGTGATGGAATTGTTTGACTGCTGAGTAACTGAAGCTTGTGTGCATGCCAGTGTGTTGTGAAGGCAAACTTCAAAGAAAATATTATATCTCCCAACTCCAGCTCCTGAGTGTCTTGGAAGTATAATACAGCAGGGCTTAAAACTCCCCGCTGAGGGAAGGGCAATTTGACACTGAAACTACTGCTCACTCACTATTGAAACACTGGTTTGCAAAAGAGTTCTTATTAGATACATATAGCCGAAGCCTTAAAAAGCAGGGGGAAAAATACACCCAAGTCATAGGGGAAAAAAAATGGGGGAGAAAAGTCTTTAAAGTTGGACAGTATGTGTTGACAAAATTTGGAGATTTTAAAACATGTATCTACACATTTATTTTATAAATTGTACATAAGACTGGCTCCTTTTCCAGTGCAAAATCAAATATTTAGATTTGCACAAACCTATGGAAGCCAGATTTTAGACAAAAAGGGATTTTTTTGTCAGACTGTCAGTCTCTGAATTTCATCACAATCTGTTCAGCTGTTTTTGTTGCAGGCAGGCGTAAAACGTACTGGGTAAGTGTGTGTTTGTATTTATTATTAAAATGGGAATGCTAAATCCTGCTTTCTAACAGTCTTCACATTCTTTAAGTCTGCGCTGGTCACAGGGAAGCAGCAGCGCGAGGCACGTGTGAAAGTCACGCACGAAGGTGAGGAGGAGGGTGAATGGCAACTGCTGAGGGGCAGCAACTCCGCAAAATACGTTTTTGAGCCTTTTTAAAAATGACCCTGGCATGTTGCCTCAGTAACTTTTCCTGCACCTGCAGATAGTGATTCTTGCCTTGAAGAGGGATGGGGAAATGATTTACTGGTGGCAGATCTGAATATGTTTTATTTAGTGTCGTGGTTCCTTTATCTCATCCTCTGCACGGATCTGAAAAGAATAACTTGGGTTTACAGTTTCAACATCACTTAGTGTATGTGTATGATTATATACAAATCTTGCCGAAGAGAATCTTAATATAGAACTTGAACTTCTAGTAGGTGGGACGTCATAGTGACAAATACCAAATCTTATATAATTTGTGTATGGAGCTAATTCTTCTTTGTCCAAGGGATTTTTGAGACATGGCACTTGATATACAGAACCACACGTAGTAAAAATGAAATTCAAGATGATATCTGTAAGGGAAGCTCTTTTTAAAAATGAGGATAGTACAGTTGTTCCTAATCAGGCTTGACTATGATGGTGTGACCATTAGAGGTCTATTTTCGTATTTTAAAGAGCTACAAAAGAAATTTTACTTTTAACTGAGTGTATTAGTCTGCTTGGGCTACCATAACAAAATACTGAAGAAGGGGTGACTTAAGCAACAGAAATTTATTTTCTCGCAGTTTTGGAAGATGAAGGTCTAAGATCAAGTCTAAGATCTTTTCCTGGCTTGAAGATAGGGCCTTCTTGCTATGTCCTCACCTTTCCTGGTGTTAGCAGAGACAGTATCTCTGGAGTTTCTCTTCCTCTTTTTATCAGGACACTACTCCTATTGGATTAGAGCCCCATAAAAGCCCAGTCTCCAGATACAGTGACATTGGGAGATAGAGCATCAACGTATGAATTTTAGGGGACACAGTTCAATTCATAACACTGATAAAAAGTAATAGGCTCACTGGAACTCCAGGTTTCTTTGCTTCTGCTGGCTTCAGTGTGAGACCCATCTCCATATTCTGATCAGAAGTTCTGATTTGCAGTTTTCTACATTTATAATTAATAACACATGGGAAAAGTGAATGAATGCTTGCTGCTGTATAAATGTGGTTTGGTAGACAATTCTAAACATAATCTTTCAAGAAAAATAATTAAAGGAACTCTTGATGGTTAAAAAATGATGTACAACATTTCCAGGATTGGCCATGAAACCATGCGATCCTTCATGATCTCTTCCCCTTTAGTAGTAACAATGGTAGCCATGTGTTGAAATCATATGACACAAAGGGCCTGGGTCTCATAGTTACCCCTCGAAAGAGGCACTCAGACAAAATTTATGCCTTTTTTTGACAGCAAGAAATAAATTTTATTGTTAATCCACTGAGATTTGGGAGTTGTTTGTCACAGCAGTTGGCATGGATTGTCCTTACTAATATAATACCAAGGAAAGTTTTAAGAATCTTTGACAGCAGCCTAAGTTTTATCTATCAAAAAATATATCCCATGGAAGAAATGCTAAACAAAAATACAGGATTTCCATTTTCTCAACCACTTTAAGAAGTCAAGTAGATATAGGTGATATCTTGGGAATCACTTGTGTCTCCCCCAGCAAGATTCTGACCAGAATCTTTCTGTACTGACCATTAATGAATATTTTCCACTAGGCATACCCACAAATCACATTAGGGCTTCAGGCTTCAACTCGTTCCCACCTTTGATACCATCAAACATGGGGAAAACTGATGTAAAGGTCCTGATCAGATGCCACCTACACTGTCCCTCTCCCCTGAAATATACCCTGCTGAAAATTTTGTGTCTTCTGGATTCCACTTGTCTGACAAAACTGTCATGTAGCTCAGGGATGCAAAATAGGTTGTACCTGATGTGTCCACTCTAATGAGTTTGTGGTGGCTACCAAGGGCTTTGAAGGACTCAGAGTTGGAGACTGAGGTTGCTGGAATTATCTTCATCTGCCAAGGGCCCAAGCATGGGGAGGGAAGATTTGTGTGTCACATAGTTGCCCTTGCTGGCTTATTTACACTGGGTTTTCGAATATTAAGTTCTTACACCCATCTGGGGACCTCAGATAGGATCTAGTCCTACTGAAAATGTCAAAACCCCATCTGAGGTCATACCCCTGTTCCCTGTTCTAATAACTACTGTTCTATCATGCAACGTGTTGGTTGCTATTTTTGGAGCTGTGCTCACTTAGGTCCAACTCATGCTAATTTGTCTGACTCATCTCCAACTACTAGTGAAGATGGAATTGTGTAAGATCTGGCATGTAGAGTTTAGGGTTTGCAGACATCCTAATGGATTCTGTGCCTTCTATGAGAATATCTAAGATGAAGATAAGTGTTAGGAAGTAAGCATTATCATATACTGTCGATGGGGGTGTACATTGCTATAAATTTTCTGTAGTACAATCTGGTAATGTGCATCAAAATGTAAAAGAGAGCTACGCTTTGATTAAGCAACTATACTTTTTGGGCTTTATCCTAAAAACTCAAGTGGACATTTACATATAAGGAGATCAGTTACAGTCTTGTTTTTAATAGCAATATCTACCACTAAAGCATTGGCTAAGTAAGTTATGATGTATTCATATAATGGAACACTATGCAGCCTTTGAATAAGATAAGGCAGACCAATGTGGTATGAAAAGCTATCCTTGATATAATGTAAAATGAAAAAAGCAGGTTGTAGAACAATTTGCATAGTATTAATTTATCTAATGTGCAGCTTATAGAGCATTGCATATATTATTCTATCTAGCATATTTATAAAAGCCCTTTATGATAAAAATATCATAACAAATAAATAAATAAATGCTGGAAGTACATATTCTGCACGTTACAAGAGATCACATCTGTGGGACAGAATGGAAACAAAAAAAGCAGCACAATTGAGGTGGTGGTACATTACAGACTTCTGTATGTTCAGTTTTTTCAATTACCTTTTTATCAGCAAAAGCAATATAATGATTTTATTTTAAGCAGACAAAAAAGAAGCACCAGAATCTAATAATTTCTCTATTTTCTTTAAGATAAAATAAAAATCCTAATACAAGAATTCAAAACTCCTGTAGAAGACGCATAGATTCTTCTAATATAGGTATAACATATATCAAAGTTTACCTTTATGGAAAGATGAGAGGCCCAAGAAAAATGGAAACAATGACGGTCTGGATTGGGATGTCTGATTTTATATCCACCTTTTCATGAAAGTCTACTGTTTCTGTAGATTACTAGACAAGGTAGTAGATGACAGGGAAATGCAATAAAAAGTAGAGAATCCAAGCAAGAAGGTCAGTGCTTGCAGAAGGCACAGCTAGTGATTTTTACCCGCCTGGAATCCATTCCCCTTTGCTCTGGTAGTATATGTAATGATGCCAGTCGCTTGCCATGTTTAGTGACTCAGTGAGCCTGTCCTGCTCTGGTCAGTGGGTAGACCTGGGACTACAGCCACACCCATTAGCCTCTCTACTAAGAACTGGACTTTTGAACACAGGGAAGAGTTGGGGCTTCTTGAATCCCCAAAATTGTAGTTTTGTTTTGTTGTGTGTGTTTGTTTTTTCACATTTCCAAGATCATTCATTCATTCAACAAATATTTTTTTATGGGTCAAATACTGTGAAAAATAGTAAAATATACCTGTCCTAATACATCCCTGTCCTAATATTTGTGTTTATTATATGTATAGAATATATGTGTTGATATGGCCGATAATAAATACAAATCAGCAAACACAGTATACGAGACAAAGGTAAGTGCAAAGGAGAGAAAGAAGGGCCCCTCTGAGAAGGTGACATGTGAGAAAAGACCAGAAGGAGGTGTGCCAGTGCGGAGGTCTGAGGTGGGATTGTGGCCTGGCTCTTCCAGGAATGTGTGAGTGGAGCAGAGAGCAGGAGGAAGAGGTGACGTCAGAGAGGTCTAGGCCTGGGGACAGATCACGCAGGGCCGCGCAGTTCAGAGTAAAGATGTTGGCTTTGCCTCTGCGTGAGAGGAAAAATCTGCGTGGATTTGGGAGCCACGGAAAGGTTTACAGAGAGTGGCATTACTTGACCTATATTTAAACGGGATCTATCTCTCTGCTAGGTCGAAAATAGCCTGAGGAAGGGCAAGGACAGAGCTGGGGGACCAGCTGGGAGGCTCCCACATTCGTCCAGGTGAGGGATGATGGTGGCTTGGGGCGGAGTGGCAGACCTTGAGATGGGGAGAAATTAGGATTCTGGAAATAAGTTGACCCTTGAATAACATGAGTCTGAACTGCGTGGGTCCACTTATACATGGATTTTTTTCAACCAAATGTGGATGGAGGAATGAGAAACCTGTGTATATGGAGGGCCAACTTGTCATAAAGGCAGATTCTTTTTTTTTTTTTTTTTGAGACAAAGTCTCACTCTGTTGCCCAGGCTAGAGTGAGTGCCGTGGCATCAGCCTAGCTCACAGCAACCTCAAACTCCTGGGCTCAAGCGATCCTACTGCCTCAGCCTCCCGAGTAGCTGGGACTACAGGCATGTGCCACCATGCCTGGCTAATTTTTTCTATATATTTTTAAATGGCCAGATAATTTCTTTCTATTTTTAGTAGAGACAGGGTCTCACTCTTGCTCAGGCTGGTCTCAAACTCCTGAGCTCAAGGGATCCTCCCGCCTCGGCCTCCCAGAGTGCTAGGATTACAGGTGTGAGCCACCGAGCCCAGCCCATAAAGGCAGATTCTGCAGAGCTACTGCTGGGACTTGAGTATGCATGGATTTGGGTATACTCAGGGGTCCCAGAACCAATCCCCCAAGTATACTGAGGGGTAACTGTATTCTGTTGTTCAGCTTCTTTTTTTTTTTTTTTTAACTCTGCCAGCAACACCATATCCTGCCAATAAATTATTTTTCTCTCTAAAAGTAGACATTTTGGATGGTTGTTCTGAAAGCCTAAGAACCCCAACAGATTCGGGATGTCCATAAATAATTAGAAAAGTAATAGCCTTTTACTAACTCTGTGACCTTGGATAACTTGCATAACCACTCTGCACGTCATTTCCTCATCTGTAAAATAGTAAAGTAATAATAGATTGAGCCATGTGAAATTGTCATTTTTGTAGGTCAGAAATGGTCAAATATCAGCCAAGTGCAATGGCTCATGCCTATAATCCTAGCACTTTGGGAGGCCAAGGCAGAAGGATCACTTGAGGCCAGGAGTTCAAGATCAGCCTGAGTAAGAGGAAGACCCCATCTCTACAAAAAATAGAAAAATTAGCCCGGAGTAGTGGCACATGACTGTAGTCCTAGCTGTTCAGGAGGCTGAGGCAGGATGATTGCTTAAGCCCAGGAGTTTGAAGTTGCAGTGAGCTAAGATGATGCCACTGCACTCTAGCCAGGAGATACAGCAAGACCTTGTCTCAAAAAATAAAAAAAAGAAAGAAAGAAAAAGAAAGAAAGAAAGAAAGAAAGAAAGAAAGAAAGAAAGAAAGAAAGAAAGAAAGAAAGAAAGAAAGAAAGAAAGAAAGAAAGAAAGAAAGAAAGAAAGAAAAAAGAAATGGTCAAATATTGACACTTTCATATAGCTCACCTCTGCCTCAGAACCTACCATATTGGCTGTTGTGAGGATTAAATGAACTAATACATGTAAAACAATTAAAACCATACCTAGCATATCAGAAGAGCTAAATAAGTGTTAGCTATGACTGTTCTTATTATTACTGGTGCTTTACATTTCCAACATCCTTTCACATTCATTTTCTAATTTAGACCTTTTGGCAGCCTAGTGGCAGGGCAGGCAATCTCACCCACATGTTCAAAAGAGCACTTTCAAAGGCATCTGTTCATGCATCATGCCACTCGATTCTCAAAACAACTCCATGTGGCATGTAGCACACTGTTTCAAGTCTGCTTTGCTTATTTAAATTAAATAATAGCATAAGAAAAAAAATAAGTATTTCATATGTGTTTATTTTCCCCAATAATTAGGAATCAAGTTGTTACATGTTACCCTCAGGTGCATATTTTAATTGATGAGATTTATGAAAGCAACATTTAGAGATCTTAGCCTTTTTTTTTTTTTTTTTTAAGAAAGGGTCTCACTCTGTCACCCAGGCTAGAGTGCAGTGGCAGAATCATAGCTCACTGCAGTCTTGAACTCCTGGGCTCAAGTGATCCTCCTGCCTAAGTCCCCTGAGTAGCTGGGTCTACAGGTGTGTGCCACCACACCTGGCTAAGTTTTCTATTCTTTGTAGAGACAGTTTCTCACCATCCTCTTTTGCCCCAGGCTGGTCTCAAACTCCCGACCTCAAAGATCCTCCCTCCTTGTCCTCCCAGAGTGCTGGGAATACAGGTGTGAGCCACTGCGCCTGGCCCAGGGCTCTTGATCTTTAAGATCCAGTTCAATGCTCATGTCCTCCAGGCTCTTTGCTGTTTGCTCGGAGCTCTTTGCTCACATCTGTTAGTACAGAGGGATGTTTTGTGAATAGCGCGTGTAGTATTGCCATCTTTCTGCTTATGTGTCTTATCTCCTCTGCTCTGATTCCTTATTTATATCTGATTTCTCCACACCTTGTAGAGTAACGGGCACAAAGTGGCTGCCTAATAAATGGTTAACAAATTAACAAGGAATTAAGCAGAGGAATGAATTAATGATTATTCTCTGTTTTATTCATTAGAAAACAAGACCCTGGATAGTGAAGTGGACTGCCCAATTTCAACATGACTACTAAATGAATAAGCCAAGGGTCAAGCCCAGATGGCAGAAAACCATGTCCAGAATGCCATCAAATGTGGCATAAAACTTTAGACCAGAATGAAGCAGTAGGTGTGCTCAGCCTTGAATGTGCCTACCAGACGAAAACCCACCCCAGATGGCGTATCCAATTTAATCAACATCACCTGTGAGCCAAACTGCACAGTAAATGTTAAGACAGGATCACTAATAATGGGGACCTGGAATGGAGCCAGAATTAAAACAATGATCTGCTTAACAATCCCTCTGGGCTGGATGCATGTGGAGAACGGATAAATGCTGGATATCGAAACAGCTGCTCTATGGCAAACTGAAATGGGGCAATCATAGATAGCAAGGGGAGAAGAAACACTTGAAAGTTGTCTTAAATAAAGTAGCGCTTTAAATAGCGTGTGACCTGGCTGTGGCCTTTTAGGAAGCAACCACCACACGCAAACTACCCTGGTGAGCATCTCTAGAGAATGAGGTAGCTTTGGGGAACAAAGCCTATGGAATTATTAATATAAAAGGCAATGCCAACTGGTGCCCCCAGTCCCACTGCACGTAGATAGTGTTAGCCCGAACTAATACTTGGAATCGCCTTGGAGTACGAAGGCCAGTGCTCCAAGTTAAAATTCCGTGGGTCACCACCTCCTGAACTATGTCTCCTAACCATGACCATTTTCTGTGAATGCCTTGTAGACATTGTATAAAATCCTCTGTTTTTCCTGTACTATTGTCTAATTATTTTAAGATTAAAATTGCGCTGTGTCTTCTCCCCAGCATCACAAACTGCCTCAGAACAGAAACCAAAGTTGATGTTCAAAATATTTAACAACCAGCATGGCACAGGGAGAGACCCACCAGAATGGCAGCTTTTGTGCCATCCCGGCTGGCCCTAGCTCTCCCCGCTGTTCTTTTAGGCTGATGGCTGTACACCATGAAGTGGAGTAGGATTGTACACGTAGAGCTCTCAGAAAGGACTTCCTGATTGATCGATTCCCCAGGTTCATTTTTATACTTGTCTGTCATTTGGGGAATTCCCGTATCAGTGTGTAATTTATCATCCATACAACTGTATAAAAATAAGCAAGCCAATTACAGACCTAGGAATAGGGACGAAAAAATAAGCAGGCAACCAAGTAAGAAGTCAGCTGTTCAAAAAAAATTTTATGTATTTAATAGTCATTTCAAAATACATATTCTGCATCACTGTGCTGATATTTGGGAATGTAGAGATAAAAGGAATTGTGCTTACTTAAAGAAACACATAGATTAGTAGAAATATACATTTTTGCCACTGCTACCATCAATTATATTATGTCCAAATATCTTAGAAATAAGTTGTTATAATCATTTTTATTGATACATAATATTTGTACCTATTTATGGGATACATGTGATATTTTGTTACATGCATAGAACATGTAATGATCAAGTCAGGGTATTTAGGGTATACATCACCTTGAGTATTTATCATTTCTATGTGTTGGGAATATTTCAAGTCCTGTCTTGTAGCTATCTTGAAATTTATAATGTATTGTTGTTAACTGTAGTCACTCTGCTGTGCTATTGAACATTGGAACTTATGTCTTCTATATTACTGTATGTATGTACTCATTAACCTACCTCTCTTCATCTCCCCATTATAATCATTTTAACAACTGCAAGATCACAATAGAGTTGGTAAGTACAGTTGAATTTCAGGTACTTGAATGCTGGATCATCTCCTCCAAATTTCCCAGGGCAGGAATTCCCGAGAGAAGGTGAGCAGCTTTATCTGACTGCTCACAGTACTGGGGAGAAAGGACATTGCCTGATAAAGGAAGCTACATATTTTTAGTAGAATGAATTTTTGTATTTAAAAAAAGCAGTTTAGGCCAGGCATGGGGCTCATGCCTGTAATTCTAGCACTCTGAGAGGCTGAGGCGGGAGGATCTCTTGAGGTCAGGAGTTCAAGATCAGCCTGAGCAAGAGCAAGACCCCATCCCTACTAAAAAATAGAAAAAATTAGGCAGATGTGGTGGTGCATGCCTGTAGTCCCAACTATTCAGGAGGCTGAGGCAGGAGGATCATTTGAGCCCAGGAGTTTGAGGTTGCTGTGAGCTAGGCTAATGCCACGTCACTCCAGCCTGGGGAGCAAGGCAACACTCTGTCTCAAAAAAAAAAAAAACAAAACAAAACAAAACAAAGAAAGAAAGAAAAAAAAAAAGAAAAGAAAAGCAGTTTGCAAGATATACTACAATTGTGGATTTTTTCCACATGCCCTTCTCAAAACTGTTCACTATGAATTTAGGTAAACTGCATCTTAAGACCCAAAAGACTTATAACCTGTAACCAAAATGTCTGCTGAGTTTTTATCCTTAGATATGAAAGAGTTATCAGGTGTGACTTTCACTAAATCTCAATAATCCTAGGATTACACTGGATGAAAGGGTATTTATGTGTAGGAAAACTTCAGGGAAACAAAGGAACTTTTGATCCATTTTCCCTTGTCCTTATTTATTTGGGTTATTTCATCCCAGTTGATAAGTTGTTCACCAACCAGTTCATTTAGCTTTTAACCTTCCAGCATTCCTTAGCCATTTTGATGTGGGCAAACATTTATTGGATATCTGTTAAAATAAGATACTCTTTTAGGACAGAGATAGGTCTATGTAGATACTATCCCAGCTCTCAAGAGCTTATAGTCAAATTAAGAATGACAGAGACATAAGCAAATGAGAGCAACACGGTGTTATCAACGTGGGGAGAAGGCATTCGTGGAAACCAACAGGCATCACAGAGAAAGTAGTAGTAGCCAGATCTCTTTTCCATACACACTGTCCCTTACCAAGACAACCATGTTTCCATGAGAGAAGAAAATACTTAAAAATATGTATTTATTTTTCGCCTGTGAGACAGCTGTCTCTGGGAGCACCTCCTACTAACACGACTTGTATGTACTCCATTTCATTAGTATTCTCTTCTCTGTTTGTAGCTGTCTGATGGCTGCTGCAGGATTCATGTGATACAATGAGTATGTTCCTGAAGAACTCTACCTACTGGATTGCAGACAATAAAGTCCTGTTGGGTAAAACTGTTGAAAACCACCTAAAGTACCATAACGGAGCATCTTAGGTATATCTTTGGGACCGTGTCTGATATATCTGTATTTATAAATCTGTATCTATTAGAGAGGCACCTCACCATTGGAAGAAAATACGGGTGACCAGAGCGATCACAAATGCTTTCTACCACAACCACACTCCAGGCTAGTTGTTTTCAGCCTGGTCTCTGAGATACCTTCCAGGTGACCAAAATAATTCCCTTGTCTCTCTGACATTGTTTGGTGTCGCTACCAATTAAACTCCAACCGTAAAGCAGCTTTGTAAGAACACTGCGGTGTCAGATTACAGAGAACAGATGTCAAAATAAAGATTCACTAATTTGAAGCAACTTATATAAATAGAACCTTCAGGTATGTCCGTGACCACGAGAGGAGAAGGAGAAATTGTATCGTGTGTAGCTGAATAGTACCAAGGACAGGCTCTTTCCTTGATACGCCAACAGGGAAAATTTTGTTAGCAGTATTCTGTGAACAAAACACTTAAGAGAATGTATGTATACAATAGTTTTGAAAAAAAGGGTTACTGACACAGATGCCAATTTGGTGGGGCATATGGAACATTTACACTTGCCTTTTTCTTTCTTTCTTGCTACAGCTGGTGCTGATTTAGTATGTGAAATTTTACTAGCAGGAGTGCTAATCAAGACAGAGATTCTGTAAGGATTTAGTCATTTATGTAGGGAAAACTACGGATATCATTAAAAAGTAGAAGATCATGTTATGGAAAAACATTATCATTATCAACCTCATTTTTAAGCCAAACAGACACAATGGTACTGTAAGTATCACTTTAGCAGCCGAAAAAGTCAGAATGTTTTCCTGATAATGTTCTAAGAGGATTGCATCCACAGTTTGAAAGTTTTGGTTGAGGCACGTTGAAGTTTGGGAGTGTCAGGGGAATGGAGAAGGGTGAGCAATTTAACAGTGAGTTGTTTTAACTTTTCTGTAGAGTGGTTCAGCAAAACTGCTTTTTTGGAAATGTCCAATTTTTTAAGGGACAAAATTTAATCCTAATGATATAGAAAGTGAAGGCATTTTTCTAAATCATTTGGGGGAAGTCGGGGCAAGGAGAAAAGTGTACACGATTTGATTTTTTTTTTTCCTTCAATATTTGCATAAAAATTTTGCAGTATTTAGGCCTGATTTCATATAATAATCCCACTGGCCATACAGGAGTTCAGAGAAAAATTAAATGGAAAAGGATCTTTCCTAAGTAGCAACAAAATCATTGTCGGTACATTAAATATGTTGTACAGGTGGCTTGGTAGAGTTGCAGACCTGAACGGCAGCTACGAGACATCTGCTGCCTGAGGAAACTTGCAATGTGGCAAAATGGTGTTTGTAGCTCCCTATGGAAGGATGCCAGCTGCCCAGGGCTTCGCTTCTGCAGATGAACGGAGAGTCTTGTGGGTGCTTCAGCCGTGCAGCCTCCCATCCTCCTCTGCCGGAGAATTTAAAGGACAAGGAGGATCTGCAGTGAAAAACCGGTTAGATGTTGTTGGGTGAACTGTAGATCATTTTTTTTCAATATTCCCGAGGGCTTTGTCCATCAGTATGAAAACGAGCATATGCCTGCAATCAAACCGTTTTTATTCTATTTTCATGGTTAATTTCTGGGACCCACTGCAAGTTGTTTATTAGGATCATGATTCATGGCTTTAAAGTCCTCAGAAGAGATATTTGGAGAAAAGTAAAGTTTGCTAAAAGACAAGCAATAAAATATTTTATTGTAAAATAATTAATGGTTATAAATGTCTTAGATGGTTGGTTTTATTGTTTGAGAACATTTTGACATAAATATGGCACCCTTAAAAGCAGAATACACATTATAACTTATAAATAACAATTAGTGACTAACTGACCAATTAAAATTCTTTTACTGAGTACTACACAGGCCAACCACTATGTTAAAAGCAGAAGGGACCAAGATTATATAACACAATCGAAAGCCCTTGCTCATACTCTAGAATACTTAAAAATTAACTAGTAAATCTCTTAATTATTTTATTTACTAAGATTTTAATAACATTTTTTACTATAAACAAGCTTCACTATTTGAGCTATTTGAAACTGGAAAAGTTGAAGAGATATCCTTAAACACATGAAGAGAAAACGGCAAGTAGGTTTGTACTAAGTGTCAAATTTTAAAACAACTAATACTAACTTTGTCCTCTTCTCCCTTCCATCAAAGCTTCCTTCCCTCTACAACAGCCTCAGAAATGAAGTTTCAAGAAAAGGAGAGGGCTAATTAATGGGGTATTTGGTTGCTTAAACACATTTGACAGAAAGAATAGCAAAATTATTTTTAAAAAGGCAAAATTTGAAAGATTAAAAAAGTATTTTTAGCCATGTTTACACACACACACACACACACACACACACACATCCCTTAAACTTTAGTGATTTCTGAGCACTAATAAGTTCCCTTTAAAAATTCTGTTAGGTTATTTTGGGGGAAATAACTTTTACTTCTGAAATTGCACCTGATAAATGTTGTTTGAGCATTTCCTCAGTGAGGCAGTCATTTAAGTGGAAACATTTGTGTTAGGGCCTGGGGTGGGGGGACCCCATTCTGTCCACTGAAAACTATCTTACATGGGCCATTAATCATTTATTCTGCTGTCCATACTTATGAGTAATAAGGGAAAAACAAAATGTCGTATTTGAAAACGAAACAGGTATCCGCTTTCTTTAAAATTCATCAGGTTAGTCAGCTGAAGAATAAATTAGGACGGTCCACAAACTGTTAACGGTGACAGCAAGCATATGGCATATCTGAACTGTCTGCAGGTCAACTTTTATTTTGGCTTTCCAAATGTCTGTCAGTCATTGTCAGGATTGAAATAAATACATGTGTTAATGGGTGGAATTCAACGGTATGAAATCCTTCAGCAAACTCTTAGAGCAAGTGATTTTTTTTTTCGTCTTTGTCTCTCATATACAACCTTCCTTGATAACAATCTTACAAAATTTTACCCAGAAAGAACAAGCCCTTTGAAAGATATTGTTGCCTTTTCTTTGTTCAGTTAGGAAAAGGATATATAGTATAATATATGCCGTGTGTGTGTGTGTGTGTGTGCGCACGTGCACACGTATGCATGTTGACATGTGCACATTAATTGGTTTTGCAGAGAACCAGTACAGTGCTCAGACTGGTGCATTTGCCAGCATTATGACTGTCCCTGTCACTGTGATTGTACCTTTCGCTGTGGCAATGGAGAGCCATCTCTCAATTTCTCTCCTTCCCTCAGAGTACCCTTGTTTCTGAAGTCAGTCATGTTTACGATGCTGGAGACCAGCGGCAGTTGGACCATAATGGACTATTTTGCCAGAAATAGTAGTAAGAGGAGGGAACAAGTACAGCTTGGATGAAAAATGAAGTGAAGTTCCCGGGATAGATAGGGAGCCGGTTATAGAAAAAGACATGAGAGAAAGAAAATGAGGAACAGAAAAGATTTGAAACCTGAGAATCTTGAAAAGGCAAACCACCAAACGTCCAAAAGGACGAAGGCGCTGAAGGCAAAAAGTTTTCTTGAACGGAGATGAAAAAATGCACATAGCACGCATGATGGGAGCTGCCTCTGTTTTGAAACGCTTCCTTCACAGCAACTCCTGTTCTAGCGCTGCAGAGAGGATGGAGTCAAGTGTTGGAAGCAAGAAATGCCGTTTATTTCTCCAGGGCCAGAAGAATTCTGATCATGTTTTTAAAAACTTCCTTGTCAACCTAACAGGAATGCATTGGTCTTAAGACACCAGGGTTTGCAAGAAGCTCAGTGGGGGAATGTTTTTTGAAGACTGGGGCTAACAGGAAGAGATTCTGTAAGACAACTGAGCTCCCTAGTAGCAGGAGGGATGATGGGATCCTTGAAGAGCAGAACCCAGGTGGCAGCACTTCAGTGTCAGAAGCAAGGTGACACAATTACTATGCCTGGTAACAGATCATAATGACAAGCCCAAGAGACCGCAGCCCCTGCTGCAGCAGTTGGTCCTGAGGCAGGTCTGTCTCCTTTGGCAAGTGGAATTGCCCGGGATGACCTTAGAGAGGTGGGGCTGCTGCTACCTCATGGGGAACATGTTGCTTCTCAGGCCTGTTGTTACTATAAAAGAGCAAGTGCAGTAACTATGGCCTGAGAAGGACAGGGAGGCAGATCCCAGGGGCTCAGTGCCCCGGCAAGCTACATGGACCAGTAAAAAGTGCTAGCTGAAGGGAGATGCTACCAGGGGTGGCAAAGGAATGAGAGGACAAGTATTGTTACTGCCTTGGGGTCAACTGTGCAGCAGGGGCTGGAATTTGTCCCACCAACCTTCCTCTTGTAAGTTTTCCAGGAAATTCTGACCAACCAGAATCCTAAAAGCCGCTGTGTCTGGATGGAAATATTTAGTCATCCATACAAATTATATTGCCTAGTATAAAGGATTTTCCAAAATCTCCTTTATACTGTGGTTTAAGGTTTTTGGTAGACTTCTGACTAATTATTTAGCCCAAACCTGGAGTGTGAGTGTGTGTGTGAGTGTGTGTGTGTGTGTGTGTATGTATTTGCATTTGTATGTCTTCGATGTGATAATGTTTGCAACCTTGATAACTGCTTGATGATAACCAAGGTTGCTGGAGTAAGGCATGAGTCTTGCCAGCCTTCCTCCTGCAAAATCCTGCCATCCAGCCACAGCTAGACCCTCCTTGCTATTCAGTCGTCTTTTTGTCTCTGCTTTTTCCCCTACTGTATTTCCCGTGGCTGCTATTGCAAACCCTTTCCATCCTCCTCAAGTCCAGAAAGCTATTTCTCCACATTTGTCTTGTTCCACTAGTCTATGAGTTTATCTCCACATAAGTCTTGCTATATGAACTACCAAGTCTCTCCACTGGTTATTATCCTTTAAATAAAAACTTCTTCAGACTATTCTTTAATTATACACAAAAACTCTCCTTGTTTACAGTCCATCCTCTACTCTTTGTATTGTTATTGTCACAAATGACATCTTCATGCATGTGTGCCCATTAACATGGTTTTATAATTATTATTTTATGCATTTATTTTCTAAATCATATAGAAAAAAAGAGATAAACAAGAGTTACAAACCAAATATGCATTACTACTGGATTTTATGTTTGCTATGTAGCTTTCTTTATTGTTGTTTATTTTTAAAAGCCATTTAAATTATTTATTCTTTGTATATAAAAGATTATATATAATGAAATATAAAGTTATTAATAATATGTTAAGTGAAAAGATGATAAAATTGTATGTATTGTACAAAAACATTTTGTAAAAACACCAAGTTGCTTAGCTATATTTTAAAATTTTTCTAAAATTTGTGTGTATTGCTTTAGTAATTTGTAAAAAGTATGTATGATGGATAAAGTAAGCATTGTCTTTTTTTTTTTTTTGAGACAGAGTGTCACTTTGTTGCCCTGGCTAGAGTGAGTGCCGTGGCATCAGCCTAGCTCACAGCAACCTCAAACTCCTGGGCTCAAGCAATCCTCCTGCCTCAGCCTCCCGAGTAGCTGGGACTACAGGCAGGTGCTACCATGCCCGGCTAATTTTTTCTATATATATTTTAGTTGGCCAGCTAATTTGTTTCTATTTTTAGTAGAGACAGGGTCTCGCTCTTGCTCAGGCTGGTCTCGAACTCCTGACCTCTAGCGATCCACCCGCCTCGGCCTCCCAGAGTGCTAGGATTACAGGCGTGAGCCACCACACCCGGCCAAAGTAAGCATTTTCTAAATGTTTGGTCTATCAAAAATATATTTAATATTTCTCTCGATCAAGATGAACACATGTATGTAACTACTAAAGTGAACAACAAGAGGGTATTTAAAAGAGAAAAATGCAACCTTTTTTCTCTTCCTATTCTCACTTATTTTTTGCTGAACACTTCATCAGTTTGAGGATGTTATGAGCCTGACTGAGAGAATGAAACGTAAAAGTTACATGTAGCTATCTGGCTATAGAGTTTATATCAAGTATACATATTACACAGGTTTCACAATTTTACTTCTTCATAGCTAGAAATTTCCTAGAAAGATAAATTCAGGGGACATATGGTACAGAAAGATAGAAGAACTACTTACTTTATTATTTTTTTTAACATCATAAATCAAGGCCCTATAATTTTGCTAATTAAATTATTTATAATATTTTTTAGAAATATTTGAACTGAAAGATTTCCTTATATATTGTTCTTTATTTTTCCGTATGGCTTCAAGTTATTGTCTAGTGTCCTTTCATTTCAGCTCAGAGGACTCCCTTTAGCATTTCTTGTAGGGCAGGTCTCCTACTGACAAACTCCCTCAGGTTTGTTTATCTGATGTCTTAATTTCCTCTTCATTTTTGAAGGATAGTTTTACCAAATACAAAATTCTTGGTTGACAGGTTTTTTTTGTCTTTCAGCACTTTATTATTATTATTATTTTTCTTTCAGCACTTTAGATATGCAAATATGTCTGCCCACTGCCTTCTGGCCTCCTTGATTTTTGAAGATAAATCAGTTTATAATTTTATTAAGGATTACTTGTATAGGATGAATTGTTTCTCTCTTGATGCTTTCAAGATTTTTCTTTGTGTTTTGAAGATTTGGCTATAATGTGTCTCTCTGAAGATCTGTTTGCATTTATCCACATAGAGTTCACTGAGCTTTTGGATGTGTAAGTTCATGTCTTTCATCAAATTTGGGATGTATTTGACAATAATTTACTGAAGAACTCTCTCTGCCTCTTTCTCTCTCCCACTTCCAGCAGGGATTACCATCATGTGTAGTTAGTACCTTGCTGGTGTTCCATAGTTTGTTAGCCTGTGTTCATTTTTCTTCATTTTTTCTGCTTCTCAGATTGGATAATCTCAATTGACTTATCTTTAAGTTCACCGATTCTTCTGCCTGCTCAAATCTGCTGTTGAATGCCTCTGGTGAATTTTCATTTCCATTACTATGCTTTTCAACTCCAGAATTTTTATTTGGTTCCCTTTTACAATTTTTATCTCTTCATTGATATTCTCTATTTGTTGGGACATCATTCTTATTTCCTTTAGTTATTTGTATATATTTTCTTTACCTCTTTAAGCTTATGTAATATAGTTTATTTAAAGTCTGTTTTGGATGGGCTTCTGCATGAACAATTTTTATTAATTATTTTTCCCCTGTGAATAGACAAACTTTCTTGTTTCTTTTCATGCATCATAATTTTTTGCTGAATACTAGATGTTTGGAATATTAAATGCGGCAACATTGCAAATCAGATTCTCCCTTTCTCCTCAGGGTTTATTATTCGTGCCTGTTGTGGATTGTGGTTGTTTGCTTGTTTTATGACTTTTCTAAACTATTTTTGTAAAGTTTGTATTTTTTGTCATGTATAGCTACTGAAGTCTGTATTCTATTAGCTTAGTGGTCAGCTTGTGTCTTAAACACCTGGAGCTGACAAAACAAAAAAGGAGAAAAAATACTCTCCCAGACTTTGTAGATTTGTTTTGTGTTGGCTACTTTTTCAATACTTAGATGTTTAAAACTCTTCGTTAGTGTTTCCTAAGGAGATTGAAGAGTAGCCAGGGGTGAAAGCTTAGGTCTTCTGAAGCCTTTTCTAGAATGCATCACACTCTGGGCATACACACGGCTTTCTTGACTTCTTGGTATACACAGAAGCTGTTAAAAGCCATTATTCCCATATGTGTCTCTTTTCCCGAGGTTTTTCAGTCTGTCTCCTTCTTCCTAGGTTTTTCAGTCTATCTATTGCTTGTCCCAAGTATTGTCCCTTGCCTCAGGCCACCCCAGTGAATACTTGTGCCTTTAAATACTTCACAAAAGCCACCCTTGTCCTGGGAACTCTGAGTTTGGTGACACATAGGGAAGTCTTTGTGCTGGTCCTTCGGGGAACTTCCAGACAGGGTGGGACCCACGACCAAAATTCTTTGAGAATAAGGTTTGTATTACTCCCTCTGGCACGAGCCGTCTACCCCAGGAGTTCAGGCTGCTGCTGTCATGGCTGCTGCGGATCTGGGGTGCAGAGGCTGGTGGACAGGCACTTTAAAATGCCGTAGCTCTCTCTTACCACTTTCTTATCATGCAGCGACAGCTTCTTTCTGCACCAGTCAATCCATGGTTGTTGTAAGTTTTTCACTAGATTCCAAAAGTTGATTCTGACAGTTTTGCTAGCTGATTAGTTGCTTTTAGGAAGAGACAGAGCCCCGTATTTCCCTATTCTGACATTTCCCTGTCACTACTCCTTTATACTATTCTTGGATCTTTGCTTTTCTATATTCATTTAGAATCAGTTTGTCAAATTCTATGAAAAACCTGGGTCCTTTTTTAATTAAACTTTTTATTTTGGGATAATGGTAGATTTATATGCAGAACTAATACAGTGATCCCATGTACCATGTACCATTTACCCTATTTTTCCCAGTGGTAACATCTTGTAAAAGTATAGTAAATATCACAACGAGAAGATAGACATAGATACAACCAAGACACAAAACATCCCCTGACCAGGAGGGTCACCTGTATTGCTCTTTCATAGCCACACCTTCTGCCTTCACACCCCCACCCCCTACCTAGCCCTTGGCAATCACTGGTCTGTTCTCCATTTCCATAATTTTATCATTTCAAGAGTATTATATGAGTGGAAACACACAGTACATAACCTTTTAGGATTGGTTTTTTTACTCAGCATAATTCTATGGAAACTTATTAAAGTTGTTCCATGTATCAAGAGTTTATTTTTTATTGTTGAGTTGAATTGATTTCTTGGTGTGGATATATCACAGTTTCACATTCACCCATGGAAGGACATGTGAGTTATTTCCAGTTTGAGTCTGCTACAAATAACGTGTTTATAAACACTTGTGTGCAGGTTTTTGTGTGAACATAAATCTTCATTTATCTGCTATAAATGCTCAGGAGGGATATTGCTGAGCAACTGCACACAACCAGTTAGTTTCTTAAGAAACTGCCACAGTCTTTTCCAGAGTGGGCAATGGTGAAAGTTCTGAATTTCCACTAGACATCTTCAGATACCACTCTAGTGGGGAGAGGGTCGGGTGCCAAGTTACTGTCAGGTCAGGGTGGAAGTCCAGGCTTCCCCCATGGTCTCCACTGTCAGCACAGTGGGCAATCTAGTCTAGCTAGTGGGAGAGCAGTCATGGCAGTCTCTGAAGGCCTACTTGTTCTCTGACATCAACCCAGCTTAGCAAAAGTTGCAAGTCCATGTTTCCAGCTTGGCCTTTGCTGGTGGGGTGGGAGTGGAGTTACAGATTTTTCTATGTTGTTACTGTCTAAACTTTTCCTGTCTTGCTAGGCTGCCCCTTTGTTTGTCCTTGGACTAGAAGGAGTAGGCATTTTAGAAGCATTTTTGGTCTGTGAGCATTGGCATTATTGTTTTGCTGCCTTTTTCAGTTCCAAGTTTGGCATACACCAGCAAAAAGGAAACCCAGAGAACCCACCACCATGTCATCTCTCAGGTCCTCTGCTCCTTGGCCAGTCTGCCTGCTTCTTTCCATCTCTCAGAATATTCTTATATTTATTTACATATATATTTTAGCATTTTTAGTTGTCCTTACAGCAAAAAGTATATCTACTCTATTTTACCAGAATCAGAAGTCTGTCTTGGTTGGGGTTTTGATGTGAATCGCATTGATCTAAAAATATGTTTGGCAAGGAGCAAAATCCTTATGGTTAGCCATGAACATAGTATATCTTTGCATTGAAATCTTTTTTATATTTCTTTCAATAACATTTTATAATTTTCTATCAAATCTCTCATATATTTTGTTGAATTTATTAGGCACTTTGTATCTTCAGATGTTATTGTAAACAGTATTTAAAAATTATGTAACCTTATCTTGTGTTTAGGTATATAGACTGCAGTTTGCTTCATGTTCCACTAATATATATTAACTTTATTAAATTTTCTTGTATGTTCTAAAAATTTGTCTTTAGACTTTTAGAATACAAACAAGTTATATTGTTTGTGAATTATGATAGTTATATTTCTTCCTTTCATTTCCTTTCTTATAACTTTTATTATTCTTTTATTACTGTTCCTTTTTGTATATAAGACTTTCCAGTACAGTGCTGAATAGAAGTAGTGATAGAAAGCAATTTTGTCACATTCTTGACTTTAAAGATAATCTTATGATGGTTGCTGTAAGTGCTTTTGTAGATATTCCTTATTGGGTTAAAGAAAGTTTCTTCTATTCCTACTTTGCAAAAAGTTTTATCCTAAATGGGTCTTGAATTTTATTAAATGGTTTTACTGCATCTATGGGGGTGATTTTGATTTTCTCCTTTAATCTTTCAGTATAATGAAATAATTTTGTAATTTTCTAATGTTGAATCAACTTTGCATTTCTGGAATCATTGCCATTTGGTAATAATGTATTAGCTTTTTCATATATCCCTCGGTTTACTTTGTTAACACAGTTCAGTATTTTTCCTTTATCTTGTGAAATTGGCTCATAATTTTCTGTTTCAAAGTGACTCTGTGTGGTTTTGGTATAAAGGATATGCTAGTCTCATCAAATATGTTAACATTTTCTCTTTTTCTCTTCTCTAAAAGAATGAAATAATCTGATCCTCGACTGCTTGGTGAAATGCATCAAAAGAAATATTTCGACAAGGTGTTTTTTTCCACAGGAAATTCTAAACTACTTTTTTACTTTCTTGAGGGAGTTCTAAGGCCTTTCAGGTTTTCTAGGTTTTTGTGAGTATGTTTTGGTTACAAATTTCTCTAAAAATTTGTCGATTTCACTGACTCATTCAAATTTACCATTATTTATAAGGTTAATATAACATTCTTCTACCATCTTTTTAGTATATGCTGCATCACTGATTAAGTCCCCCTTCCATTCTTCAGGTTGTTCATTTTGCATTCTTTCTCTTTTCTCAGTTATTCTTGTCAGAGATGTATTCCTTATTAGTTTACCATAGAATCAACTTGTAGGTGTACTGATGCCCTGTATCATATCATTAATTTGCATTTAGTTATTTTCTCTTGTTATTTTTTTTTGTTTCCTTCCATTTACCTTGTGGTGCTGATCCCATTTCTGCTCTGGCCTCAGGGTGTGTCCTGTCACTCAAGCGAGATTCACTGAAATTCAGGTTCTAGACCACTAGGAATTAGCAGATACCACAAGGCAAAAGTTCATTCCAAATCTCTTTAACCCCTTGAATTTTTTGTCATTGGTTCCTTGGGACTCCTTTATTTCTACAACAGTTCATCCAGTCATTATAAAAAAAAAAAAAAGTGTCTTTTATATTTTGTTGACCATTTTTAAGCGTGCTTCCCAGAAGAGGTTTCTCAGGAGCTACTCTGCCCTGTGACCCTCAAACACTCTTCATGGCTCCTATTGTCTAGAAACTGTGTTCAGATTCCGTAATTTTCTAAGGGATCTCACCTCAGCCTGCCTTTACTGGCTGTATTTCCTGCCAGGTGGTATGCTTTTCCATATGGAAACTTTTTAAAATTCTTCTAGACACAGATCGATGTGATTAATTGTTGATAACTTCCTAAGGTCCCAGTCCCTTAAACACATCAGCACTCCGCTCTGTAACATTACTAACAGGTCATGCTGATATTTCTTTCCTGACAGCACTGTTCAATGTTTGCTGAAGGAATGAATTTATACCCACCTTCCCTGTTGGATTTTGAGTTCCTTGAGAGCAAGGAGTGTGCCCAGCACAGAGTAGCCATTCTATAGTCAGTGCTTGTGCGATGAATGAGTGTAATTTTGAATCTTTTCCATCACTTACCAAGTATTTTCTCTGGAGTTCCCCCTTTGATGTTCTGGCTTATAGAAGTAATAACCAATAAAGTAATAATACCCTATATTGTCACTAGGATTTTCCTTTTCTGAAGATTCAAACACCTGTGGGCCACCTCTTAAATGGTATTAACCAAATTACACCAAGCATTTTGGTTGTACCTTTGAGTTCCGGAGTCTAATTGCTTGTAATGAAACACTGGAGTCATAATTTGATGGTCTGTAGGTTTCTCAGCTGTTTCTCTCTATGAGAAAATGTATAATGGGATATTTTGCACGTGACTGTCTATATTTTATATGCAACACATCAGTGTTGTGTAAATTTTGTGAACAACTTCTATTATCTTCGAAACCACAGAAGCAACAAAGAGATATAATTATAGTCTGAAGAAGCTATAGGGTTTCAAATATGCCCACAGTAGTGGTATTACAACGAGAATGTTCTGTTTGCCTGCAGCTTTCACTGTGCTCGGTGACATCAAAATTATACTAAATTTTAACAGAAACTTCTGTCCTTAAGCAGAAACAGCTTGTTTGAAAAGCTAAGAGGTTTCTTTCTTCTGAATTCTTTGATTCTTTACTGAATAAAAGTGGTAGAAACGGTAAATATCGTGGCATAACTACATTCTTTGTTACTTCCCGGCTGGGTTTACTATCATCGAGTAATAGGTATTCTACTTCGCTCCACATGGGGAATGAATGCACTTTATTTAAAACTTCTTTCTGTGCATCTGCTACTTGTCAACTCATGATCTTCTGATCCTTGAAGACTTGACAACCCTGTGATTTGCTGTAATGGAATTACTGAAAAGTTATCAACAAAGACGTTGCAATGTAAGAATGCAAAGTAAGCCTTTAGATGTTTAGAGGGAAATAAACTTCAAAAGGGGAGTGGTGGCCACAAAGAAATACCTGAATCATACAATTTTTGGTGTGGTTCTGCATGTCTTTAATTTTGTCAACTGGAAGAGAGGATGTTTATGTTGCCTTCCCTTTCCGTTGGCTGTGACTTATTTTTTCTGTAACGTATTCATCAACACCTCATATGGAACTGAATGCACCTCAGACAGGGAAAGTCAAGTCAAAGAACGTGCTCTGTGGAATTAGAAAACCTGGATTCCAGCCCTGTCTTGTCATGTCATTTTTGCCACTGACTGTGGCAGAAACATTGGATCAATCTTTCAAGTTTTCTGGGCCTTTATTTCTTTCTGTAAAATTTAAGTAAGTGGTAGGCTAAATCAGTGATCCTCAAAGTGGATTCCTGGACCAGTAACAGCAACATGATCTGAGAACAAGTTAAGAAGCAAACTCTAGAAAGGAGGAATAAGTTTAAGTGTTCTGTACCACTGTAGGATGACTATAGTTAACAATACTATACAGTTTCAAATAGCTGGAAGGAGGACATTGCATGTTCCCAATACAAGGAAATGATAAATATCTGAGATGATAGATATGCTAATTACCCTGATCTGATCACTGTACATTGTATGTATCAAAACATCACTATGTACCCCATAAATATGTACAATTATTATATGGCAATTAAAAATTGAAATAATATTTTTTTAAAAAGCACGTCATTAGGCTTTACCATAGACTCGCCGAATCAGAACTCTGAAAGTGGAACCCAGTCATCTGTTTTTTAATAAACCCTCTAGGTGATTCTAATGCACATTAATAAACTTTAGAAAACTTCCAAATGGAAACTTCCATGAGTGCCTGTGAACGTTAGAGTAATTTAGGCCTACATGGATGTTAAGTAGGCATATTCCTCTGCTTGTAATTAAATTTAAAATTTGGATTCCAAACACAGATTTAGAAGCATATGTAAGAAAAAAAAGAAAAAGAATACTGAAAGTGTTGTCCAAAAAAAAGTAATTACTCTAAAAGTGTTTTTGAATATAAGCATTTGCAGAATTTGTCTCCATTTGACACTGCAAAATGAACTTGGTATTTCTGTCATACATGTATCTTGATGAATATTTCCGCTGAATGATCATCACTGCTTAATGCCTGTGATTTCAGAAAAATAATTTAAAATTATTCAGATTTATTGTAATTGAGTTCTTATATTTATGGAGGAGAACAGTTAATAATCTGTTCTACATAAGTGCACATATGGCTAAAATTTTTGTTATTGAATATTTGGGCCTTTGGTCTCCTATATAGAAAAATGTCCTTGTGTTTAACCACTTCTGTGCTTTGTCAGCATATGCTTTACCTAACAGCCTGTCTGGCTCCATGTTTTATTAGAGCAGAAGAGTTTGGGTACTGACTTTGATTTTCGAGGATTGATACAATTATATTAACCATAGCTTTATTCTTCCCAAGGTCTCTCTGAAGGAGGGAATTGGAGAAACTTTTACTCATCATATAAATAAGTTAATAAATATAAATATATGACAGAGAATGTAGAAAAATCATTTTTTTAATAAAACACAGTATTATAGGAAATTGGGGAAGTCCAATGAGAACTGGGAAAGGGGAATGGGAAAATTATTTTTTATCGTGTGCTGATGAGCAAGATAAAATCGAAGATCTATTCTCAATAAAGAGTTGCTAGATCTCTGCTTTTTATAAGAGAATCCAAAGTTAACCTGAAGCCTGAAAGTGATGAACATATGTCACATTTCGGGTGACTATTTTCATGACCACTCTCCAGAAGCTTGTGGAAAATTAACTAAAATGTTCATTGATTTTATTTGTTTCCTTTGCAAGTGGAAATAGACCAAAGAGGCAGACCAAAAGCAGTAAGAAATCAAGTGCAGTGCAAAAGACCTTTTGAGAAGTTACTCTTCACCAAATATTTATTGAACACCTAGTATGTACTAGGTACTGTAGTTGAAACTGGGGATAGACCAATGGCTAGATATCTATGTGCCTTGCCTATTGGAGATTAGGATCTCATGAGAGAGATGAACATTAAAAGGTAATTTATACAAATTATGATCAAACAAAAATAAAGTGCAGTGACAGAGATGTGTGTACTGCAGTGATAATACATGACACAGATAGCGCCTCATCAGGATCAGGAAAGACTTTGATGTAAGTTTTGACAGCAGTCCCTCCAACTGCTATTTGGGCAATGGAAGGTAGGAAATAGAAGGAATGTGAAAAACCAGTTAGGAGGCCGTTATAATTATCCAGATTCTGTTCCAGGCCTTTGGTATAAAAATTCCTGCCCTTGTGAAACTTCTATTGTAATGTAAAAGTTGTACATAAGATACCAAGAATAAATAACAATAATTTGCAAAACTTATATTCTAGTTTTCTGTCATTGCATAAAAAACCATCTCAAAATTTAGTGGCTAATTACAATTTATTACATCTCCTGGTTCTATAAGTTGGCTGGGCTCACCTGGTGATTAGAGTCTCTCGTGTGGTGGCAGTTGTGCAGCAGCAGGTGCTGGAGTCACCTGAACCATCCACCATGGCCTGTTTTGCACATGTGCCTGATAGGCCAACACACCTCCATGTGGCCTTTCCTTTCAGCAGGGCAGCCTGAACATCTTCCATGGTGGCTTAGGGCTCCAAAAGCCAGGAAATCAAAACTCCAGTCCTCTTGAAGGACTCAAGTTGGAACTAGCATAGCATCATTTCTGTTGTATTCAGTTGGTCAAAGCAGTCACAAATCAGTGCAGACTCAAACTGGTCAAAGAGTGGACTCTGCCTCTTGATGGAGGGTGTCCTGAGCAATGGCAAGATGATGGAGATGACCCCCAATGAGCTTTGCCTTCTGTTATCATGCCCTTGTGGGCACACCTCTCCCAGAGGTGTGACCTGTGTAACCAAGGCAAGGGTCTGTGACTTCCTAGTCTAGATCATAAAAGTCATTGTGGCTTCTACCTTGTTCTCTCAGATCATCTTCTATGGGGAGAGTTAGCTGCCATGCTGAGCAGCCTTCTGAAGAGGTCCCTGTGGAGAGGAACCTGGCGCCAGCTTGCCAACCACGGGAGTGTGCCAGTGGGGGAGTGGCTCACTCAGCCCTACTCAAGGCTTTAGAGAGACCCAAAGCTTAAACCACTCATCTGAGTTGCTCCTGAATCCTGCCCTGTAGGAAACGTGTGATATAGTAAATGTTTATTATTATTTGAAGCTGCTAAGTTTTGGGGTGATTTGTTATGTAGCAACAGATAAATAATACAGAGGCCATTTTGGAGATAACCCGCAGGCAGTGTTTATGTCTGTTTTACTAACGAAACTCGTGCAGTATCATACCTGACTCATAGTTCAATAACATCACAGAGGAAAGCAGGACATGGCATCCCAGTCACTGAATAGCCTTCCATTGCATGGCTTCTCGGAATGGAAGTAGGACAAACATCCCGAGTGCCATGAAGTATATACGGTGGAGATGGGACGCCAGGCACAGAAGCAGCGGGATCTTCCTACAAAGATAGACCACTCGGGAGAATGTAGATGGTCTTCTTTTGACAGGCGTGACAGGATTGTTGGCAACCCTGACCAGTATTGTAGAAGTCAGAAGCCCAAAGCTTCCTGAAAACTATAAAGGTTATATCAAAGACTTCCTGTTTGTGCACATGTTTTTTTTCTTCTATCACAGAAAGTGATTAAACTGGTCTGTGGAAAAACTGATTTGCTCTTCAAAGAAACCGCTGGTCTCTGCTCAGTGAATTGTGTTCTGCTAGGATGGCTACCCACGGATTCCTGGTTGATTTGTTCTTGTATCTCCTCAATACATTTATTCTTTCTTCATATCAAAGATAAAGCTAAGTTTTTTTTTTCCTAAGTATTTTAAAGATATATCAGTGGAAAATCAGAAAAGAACACTCATATAACAAACTCTTATAACTTCAGAAATAGTCATAAACTAAAATCACTATCCCTGTGTTTTATAGTTCACAACATTTCCCCGTATCTTTGAAGTTTAAAAAGAAATATCCAAGAGAATGATCCCTAACCATATTTTATTAATACAATTTTGGCATAATGCTTCTATATATCAGCATTTTTCCAATATATGATTGTGGAATGGAAAATAATAAGAAAAATTACAGAGTTGAAGTGGTTTTTATAATAGTTGGAACATTTTGGACGAATGCTTTGTGATCAAAAGCAGTATTGTAAGATATGTGCCTTAAGTTCATATGTATTGTTTTTAGATGGGCTAAGTTTGAAAGAAAGAGAGGCATAGCTTGAGTAAGAAGAGACAGGATTAGAGAGAGTATTCCAGGAGGGACAAGTAATATACGAGGTGTTTGCAAAGTGGAGCAGACAGAAGAGACATCCACAAGAGTCAGCAAGTAGATTTCTTTGGCTGGAGCAAAGGGTGTGTCCTGAACAAGCCCCATTTACCCAGACGCACCTCAACTTGTCATCTCAAGTTCCCTCCCTGCAATCAGAACACACACCTTCTCTTACATGTTTTCCTGCTTTCTGGAATGAGGCAATAAAACCTTCCGCTCACCCTCCTACACAAAACCTCCTGTATTGATGTTGGGGGGGGGGTGGGATAATAATTGCAAAAGGAAATGAGTTAACTCCCGAGTGGGCTGAGGCAAAACTGTCTGGGTGCAGTGGGGCGCACCTGGAAATGACAGTGCTTTATCAGTGTGGGTGGGACCAACCGGAGGAAGGAAGATTTGGGGCCAGGGTGAAGTCACACAAATGGTCCATATACTTTATACAGAGTCTCTGTAATTTCAAATTAAAGGACTACCTTTAAATGTTTGAAGGGTGAAAACCGTGGTTAGTGGCACATTGTTTTTGTTAGGTGTATATCTGGTTCAGTACCTTTCAGTAAGGACAACTTAACAACAGAGTTAAATGTAAATCCTTTTTTAAATAGTAAAAATAGTATATCCTCTTTGAAGATATACAGAAATATGGTGAAGAAAAGAAGAAGAGAAAAACAACTACCCAGCAAAACCACATTATTTACTTGATGTATTTTCTTCTTCTAGTACCCCCCACTCCTTTTTTTTTTCTATGCATGGTGCTTTACACAACACACACACATACACACACAGCATAAATACATTTACAAAAAGTAATTTTGAATCTTTCTTTTTTCACTTAACATTGCAAGTATTTTCTTTAATAATTTTTTTTTTTTTTTTTGGTAAACACCACAGGAAATGGCTGTGATATCGCTCATTGTGTGTGAAAATGTAGACCTTGGTTATTCAAACATCTACCTCTTTTTGGACATGTAGAATGATTTGATATTTACTGTTATAAATTACATGACTAACTTCTCTGTGTACCAAGTTATTTCTGAATTTAGGATTTTCTTAAAGGGTAAACTTCTGGAAATTTGATTATTTCATCAAAGGATACAAATACTATGTTTGTAGTTTACACTTCATGATTATACAAGCATTGACTTAAGCCTTTGATGAAGTGTATTTCCTCTTTACAATTTATAAGTTCTAATCAATTTCCAAAATTGTATAGAAGACATGGTCCATAAAGACTCTGGCTTCTCTGCAGACTTCTGAACTTGGAGTCCCCGTCATGACTGTTCTGCCTCCTGCATGCCATTGTGAACAGTGCTGTTCACAACCACTGAATTGTGGGTAAAAAAACATTTCTTTCCTAAATGGTTTGTCACCCAAGGAGGACGAGGGGGAAAGTAAAACAACTTTGAAAAACAATTTCCAAGATTATCGACCAACATTCTTTGCCAAATAACTTGAAAATTTGAGGAGATACAGTAACATTTAAGACATAGAATCCTCTATTTTATTTGCTATTCTTAAAATATACACCGCAATATGTCCTTCTTATAAAGCTTATGACCTCTATATTGAATGTTGAGATACAATATGAAAATCTTTATGGACAAAGAAATGTGATCATAGTGATATTGTTTATCTATTTTTCCCCTTTAGAAGTTCACCTTTTGTAAATAAAATGTTAGTATTTTTATTCGTCTTACTGTTTAAGACTGTTTGCTTTTCACTAACCTTTTATTACCATACAAATATTTTTATATGTTGTTACGAGTGCATCCTCCTATTAGTTTCAAATTCTGTAGTGTCATAATCACACAAAAGGTTGAAGTAGTGATTATGCCTCAGATAATGTAGTTGTTAATGATCAACTTAATGTTAAAAGCCATTACTGCTCATTGACATAATTCTGAGAACATTATACTGTAGAAGTGCACCTTTTGTGTGGAAACAGAATGACAAAATTGAAATGTTAAAAGTTGAGTGTCTGAATAATAGCCTGTGAAATCATTTAGACAAGACCATTGTTGCCAGTATTGTTCAAAGACTAGAGAGTGACAGGATGAGACAAAAAAGGAGAAACACCCCAACGGCTCCCCTTGCAGGTTTGAAGGGAGATGGAAAAGTGAAGAGGAGCCCTATTTGCTTCTCTGTCGCTCTTCCGGGAGGGTCTTCCCCTAACAACAGAGCACCCTCCTCTGGCCACTTGCCAAAAGGGGATGCCTGCCACATTTTTGATTGGCAGGAGTGAGCCAGGCAGGGGGTTACTGTAAGTGCCCTGCAAGAATTTTCCCAGGACTATGTTGCCTGAGACTGGGCAGAACCAGTCACCCATGGCTGCCTCCTTGCTCCATGCTCAAGGATTTTAGGCCATGAAGCATGTTAAAGCTGGAAAGAGACTTTGGGAAGGCAGGAAGTATATAGTCACCTTCCTAAACAACCTGTCAGCTCACCTTGGTACTTCGTCACTCCATGTCTGTTTTCTTTAGTATCCTTGTTCAATTTTGATCTGGAGGATGGAGGGAAGCCAATAGAGAGTAGAGACAGAAGATGGTGTATATATGTGATGGAGTGGGGAAAAGATGTGGGTGAGCCCCCATGCTTGTGCAGTTGAGCCGATGGGCTCTGAAACAGGTGTCGTCCATTGCTGGGTCAATCTAGCTTTACTTGTCCGTGGTCAAAGACCTAATTCCTTACCTTGACTGACCAGTTAATGATGTTCATATTTGGTCATAACATCAACAGGTGAACAAGTGGAGGATGGATTACAACTAGTTCATCATTGCTACTAGAAATATCCAATGCTTATAATCTTCTTACAGTGGGTGAGAGATAGTTATCTTCATATAATAATAATAATGTTACTGTAAACTTTCTATGTACCAGGCACCTTTCTAAATGCTTCCTGTACATTAACAGCGAAGACTTTGCTAAAAGTAGGCATCTGTGGTAGAAATGAACATGTGCTTCAGATTGTCAGAGAGGAAGAAAGAATAACTGTATTATCACAAGGAATGAAAACTGATGTTCATAATGTACTCCAGTTTTTTTTTTAAAAAGATAGATTTTTGCATGAAAGTATTGTTTATGAAAGCAGAAATATTTGTTATGTATTTTTAAAAGGTTTCTATTAAAACAATTATTTTTAAAAATTTTTATTGACTGAATTTTTAAAGGAAACTTTATTTTTTAGAACAGTTGTAGATATACAAGAAAATTGCAAAGATGGTACAGAAAATCCCCATATATCTCATAGCCAGTTTCCCCTGCTATGAACATCTTACACTAGTAGGGTACTTTTGTTACATTTAATGAAATGATATTGATACATTATTATTCATTAAAGTCACCATTTATTCAGATTTCTTCAGTTTTTTCCTAATGTCCTTTTTCTGAGGATTCCATCCAGGGCACCACATTACATTTAGTTGTCCTGTGTCCTTGGGCTCCTCTTGGCTGTTACAGTTTCTCAGACTTCCTTGTTTTTGATGACTTTGACAGTTTTCAGAAGTACTGGTTAAGTATTTTGTAGAATGTCCCTCAAGGAGGATTTGTTTGATGCTTTTTAAATGAATTGACTGAGGTTATTGAAATAATTTTTAATATTACCAAAAAGACTTCCAGATTTCTGGCACATTAGTATGTGGGGAATAGCTCATAACACGTAAATAATGAAGGAAATGTTATTCATCTAGGGATAGGGAATATTGAAGATTGGACTGGTATACGGATATGTCCCAGTGAGTTCATAGGTATGTCAGACAAAAATTTCAGAATTCATTTTGAAAATATTAATTCCTTTCTTTACTCAACAGAGATTCACAGAGCACCTACTGTTTGCCAGTCTCTGCTCTGAGCACAGGAAATAAAATTGACAGAAAAATTAGCTTCTCAAACTGCTCTGCAAGAAGGGTTTCCCATTAAAGCTCGGAAAAGGAGGAAATTTGGCAACTTCTTTCCAAAACTATCACAGTACCTACATTGCTAGTCTCTTTAATTAAAACCTACTTCTTTATTTTTCTCCCAGTAGAGTTGGAGATTGACAACAAATGTTTATTAATAATGTTCTATAACCCAAATCTAAGTTTTCTTTAATAACAAATGCAATAGATTTTAAAATTCTTGCCAATATGCACTATATTTTGTGTGCCTTCCCAATCACTGCTTTTAAAAACTTTATGCATGATTACCTGCATTAGACTTTATGCTTTTAAAAATTTTTTTATTTTGATATAATTTTAGACTTACAGAAAAATTACAAAAATAGAAGAGTTTATCTTTCACTTAGCTTCCCCTAATGTTAACAAATTAACGTAATCAAGGTACAGTGATCAAAATCACGAAGTTAACCTTGGTATAGTATGTTTTTCTAAACTATAGCCCATATTGGAATATCAACAGTTTTTCCACTAAAAGTTCTTTTTCTGTTTCACAATCCAGTCCAGGATCTTACATTGTATTTAATTGCTGTGTTGTCCTGTTTTTTTTCCCAATCTGTGACAGTTTCTCATTCTGTTCGTGTGTTCTATGATGTTGACATTTTTTATAACATTTTGAGGACCAATTACATTGTAGAATGTCTCCCAATTTGGATTGACTGATGTTTTGCAATGATTAGATTGAGGTTATGCGTTTTTGGTTAGAATATCACAGAAATGATGATGTATCCTCGGTGCATTGTGTTGGGGGGTATTAAAATATTGATATGACTCATTACTGGTGATGCCAACCTTGATCGCTTGATTAGAGTAGTATTTTTGTGGGCTTTTCCATTGTAAATTTACTGTTTTCCGATTTTAATCAATAATACATTGAGACCGTGCAAATGCTTTGCTTTTGATATTCTTTTTGAGGGTCCCCTTTTCTTATCATTTGAAGTAGTCAGATCAGTATCACTTAAAATCAGTCCTATCATTGAGCAATTTCTTTAAAACAAAATGATGTTTGTGATTTTCTTCAACAGGTATTGGCCTGATGTCATTTAGTAGGTTTATAAAAGAAGTTGATGACAGAACATTTTCTTTAATTAAGTAGTGTGGGGAAAAATAGATTGACAATGGTAACAACAGCTTCCATAAATTGTGCTTGGGATAAGTGATAATAGAAAAACACCTAAAGACAGAGTACAGTGGAAGCATTCTCTAGCTGGGCATGTACCTAAAACATGCAGATACATGTATGTATCAATTCTGGTGAGTTTATAGTCACTAACATTTAACTCTGTAATTTTTCAGAAGTGGGCTGTTAGTCAGCTTTCTTCTTTAGAATATCCTATTCTGCCTCAAGAATTCTATTCTAGCGCTATTGAGAAGAGTTACTTTAAAATCAGGCCCATTTACTACTAATGAATTAGGATGCATTAGCAGTAACTGCATTGGATGCTAATTAGAAAAGGACAAACTGCTTTGGGAAAAAGTAGATCTAAATCTTTCCTTTGTTATGCAATTATGTTATTTTCAAAGTTAATATTTTTATAAGGGCCCTCTGCATTCTTCATCTCCTTTTATCTAATTAATACTCTGGACATCTGCTTCAACTATCTTCTCTGCTGCACCATCTTCTTCTCTAATAGAGTTGACTTGGGTAGGTTTTTGCCATATGTCACCCTTCTTGCCAAAGACTTCTAGACTTTTAGTCCTAAGTATTTTCTTTATTGCTTTTAATTAACTATTTTTGAATGTATTGTTTTTAGTTTTTATTAACTTATTTGTATATTTTATATTACCCCCACATTATTTACTAATGTATTTATGTTCTGTCATTACACTCAAATTATCCCCAAAGATACCCATTCTGTTTTGCATTCGCTTGCCTCAATCCGCACCAACGATGTGAAACATGGGCAGGGCTAGGTGGGACGTGTGAAGATAAAGACAGAGGTCAGATTCCTCTTTTTCAAAAATGTATTTTATCAGAGAACATTTTTGAGGTAGCCTCTTCTCTGAATCGGGACTGGCTTTTGAGTGAAATCTCAGATTTTAGGGGGCCTGAAGTCTGTCCTAGCATACGTAAAATATACCCAAACAGGATAAAACAATTGTCTTGCATTTGAGTAGAAAAGGAAATGAGTAGGTTCTATTGATCATTATTCAATTTGCTTGACTCTAAAGGTAGGCGTGAGTGAGGCAAGAGAGAGAGAGGGAGGATGCAGAGAGAGTGAGAGAGAAGGTTAAGGCAGGGAGAGAGTGAGGGGGTGTCAAACCATGGTGTTGACTGGAGGAAACCCCAGGCTGGTCAACAGCAAAGGGAATTTGATAAGGTCACCAGGAGTTCTGTGCAGGGGCAGGAAGGAGGAGCAAATGAAATGCACTTGCTCCCTGTGACGAGGTGGAAAGAAATAGCCCCAGCTGAGTCGTGTGCTTCTGAACCTTGGTTCAGCCACCGCTGTTTCAGAGGCTGCAGGAAGCCCAGATGCAGTCGTTGTTCTCACAGAGCTGCATCAGGAATCCATCCAGCCCCTGCTAACGTATAGCAGGAGGCTGCGTTGGCAGCAGACAGATCCACTCCTCATGGAACTGGAGGGGAAACAATGCCTTCGCCATGCCATTTGAATTTTTTTGTTTGAAAGAGCATATAGATTATTTATAGTCCACCAAATAAACCTGAGGGTCTTTTAATAAACTCATAGATTATGTTGCTCAAAGGAGTTTATTGAAATAATATCTGAATTCGCCTGTGACAGTGACATTCCATGAGTTTATGGCTGTCTCCTGTGGGGAACAGGATTTCCCATCTTGCCCCAGGGTATCTGCAAATCATTTCAACATTCAGAAGGAAGATGAAAACGTAACTAGAGGTCCCTGTACCAGCTTCCCTCACAATTTTCTTTTTCTCTCAAAAACAAAAACAAAGACCAAAGCAGGTGAGCATAACTGATAAAAAATTGGGAAGAACCCAACCAACTGCCTTCGAAAGTAGTAAGTTTAAGCCCTTTGATTAACATTTTTTGGGGTAAAATATGAGTTTTATGCCTCATAGTCATTTTTGAAAGGCACTGCAACTTTTCTGGTCAGAATATTAGGGGTTTAGGGAGTTTGGCTTGGATCTGATCCAAAAAAGAGCAACAGGAACGTAGAAGTCCGTGTCATCATAGCCAGAAGCTTTGATTCCAGCTATATTTATGTATTCTCTGATGTGCCTGAAGAGCGCACAGTTGTCTGAAAGTGTGGGGTTAACGTTCACACCGCTCACATCACCTTGTAGTTCACCCCCACACCCCCACTGGGGACCATTTCACCATCTCCGAATTATGGTTGTTTCCCTTCTCTTAAAATTGAACCAGTCCGTAACATTATATTAGTTGAAATTCAAAATTTTTAAAAAGTTCCCCAATTGTTTTGCCCATTTTACCATTATCTTTGCCCCCTTCTGTACTTTGACCCTAAATTCCCCTCATTCCTGTCAGGGGGCCGCCTTTGTTCCAGTTGTCTCTTCTAATCTCACGTCTCACTTGAAACTTCATTTAAAATCTCTAGACTCTCCCTGTCTTCCTTACTTATTTCTCCCTCGGCTGCCATTTATTTAACTTTACGGTGACATTTTCTAACTCCATAAAGCCTTCTGAGGTAACAATCTTTATGAAACACACATGATTCTATTGTCTTATTATTTTTTCCCCAAAGGAGAACATAGCCAGAAGAGAACAATGGAGAATTGTTTTCTTCCAAATACGACAAATTAATAACAAAATCGTGGAAATCTGAGAGTGAGAAGGAATTTGAAAGAATCATCTTGTCAAAGACCCTAATTTTATAATGAGGAAACTGAGTCCCAGAGAGCTGGCATTATTTTCTCAGAGTGACATGTTTTGTGCAGCCAAGACTGGAGTTGAGTTCTCTCACTCCCTTTCCAGATTTCTTTCTGTCCCACCACACTGCCCTTCCTAGACTTTTGCTGTGAGCCAGGAAGGATGAAATCATAGCAGTTCACTTGGAGGAATGATTTCCAGAA
>NC_059135.1:77452928-77495428 GCF_020740605.2 Lemur catta
AAGGTACACTATTTTCAGAAACAAAGATAATAACAGCTCATTTAGTCAACTGTTTGTAAAGGTTTAATATTGATACATGTAGTTATAATGACATCCTCGGGCATTTTCAAACAGCAGAAAACAATAGGGTGCAGAGTCACTGAGCACATTAAGTGGAAAGAATCATTACTTTCCAACTCCAAATAAGAAATTCCAGGATGTTTATGTCAACATTGCTGAGAACCAGGGCGTTCTCTAAGCAGTGCGGAGAGAGACCGCGGTTCCAAATGCATGGGGCTGTCTGCTTCAGTGTTCTTCTCTGTGTGCCAGGTCTTGTGAAATGAAGCACCCTATTACGTGGGAACAAAGCCTCCAGGACCACACATTGTACGTTAGTACTACCCTCTCTTGCACATTTGCAGCGGAATTAGCTTGCCTATCCACAGGTATAACCAACTGTAATCATGAGGAAGAGAGCATTTGGTCTCAGCGCATCTGCTCCATGTTGATGTGTTCCCCTCTGCTATGGAAAGTTAAAAGAAAGGATGTTAACAAAAATTTTCCCCAATTGTTCCTTTCTCTTTGCTGGGAATTCCACAGAGTGAGCACTTGGCAAGTTATGCAGAACCTAAGTAAATAAAGTCCATTGGCAAAATGGTAACAGGTTGTGCAGCTTAATTGGAGGAGAGAAGTTCAGGAGCCAGCCCGGTGTCTGCTGCACCCAGTTGGTAAATTGTGCCTGTGGTGAGAACAGAGTGATTTTGCAGTAAGCTCATTTTGGGTAACTAGTCAGCCTGCTACTGTGAGCCAAGAAATATGAGGATTTGGTTTCAGTGTGTTTTTCTTTTTTCTTTCTTCCTTTTTTTTTTGGTGTAAAATATATTTCTATATCTTGAGCTTTGTTTATCTTTTGTCAGTATAATTTTAAGAGATTAACGCCAGCACTCTGATATTGTCTTCCGAAGGGAGGGAAAGGCTGAGACACATTTGTGGTTATTAAAACCTGCAAACAGAAGGAAAAGGCTCTGTTACCCTACATTCCACTTGAATGTTTTCCCTGAATGCTTAAGTTTCTTAGTTGATCCCTACAGTTCATCTCTGGGTCTCATTTCTCAAGCCACATGCTTTTTCACATGGTCTTCCTGTTTTTCGGGCCATCCTGTCCTTCGCTACCTGCTTTTGCCTCTTCCACTCTCATGAAGCTATTTATTAATAAACCTGTGTTTTCAGTATGGCAGTACATCAATAAACCTCCAAGTGGTTCCGTTAGTCAGCATTCTGGGAAATCCTACGCTGTATTGGAGAACTGTAAATCTCCATTATTGCTTCCCATAGCACAAATAAAGAATTCGCTCTTACCTCCGTGACATCGCCGCACATTTTTAAGGGTGAACGCATGTTCTCGAATGGGAGCTGTGGGGTGCCGAGCTTGTGCTTATCAGCAAGTAGAGCCTCGCTGTCCCTGAAGACACCCTGCAACACCTATAATCAAGGGACATGCTAATTTACGGTATTAAGAACCACGTTCCTTCAGTTAGCTTCAGTCTTCCCTTTTCCCCGAAACCTTTAACCAATCTGGTGGGACAGGAGAATTCTGGACTTCGGAGGCTTCTGTTCTGCAGCTGTGTTATCTGATTTCCAGTGTGTTATTAACTGTCACAAAGAAAATATCAGTAATTAGAAAGATAAGAATAAACTTTTATATACCTTTTTGGTATCAGGCAGAAAGAGTGGAACAATCTTTATTGTTTATACCAACTAAAAAACTTCTGGTATTTACTACTCAAGACAAGGGTGATAATAGCATTTCCACACAACTGTCACAAAAGCCTTTGACCAGTGAAAGGTGAGGCTTCTTTCTATTTTTATGACTTCCCCGGAGAAAGCATGGTGGAAGTTAGGAGAAGGGAGGGTCTTCACAGTGAGGGTCTACTGAGGGTCTATACGGTGACAGTCTGTACAGGGAGGGTCTGCCCAGGGAGGGGTGGTGGCTAGCATGAGCTGTCTGAAATCGACTTTCACTCTGAGCCTGGGTTTCCTTGAGGGGTGTCTTTAAAAGCCACCAGTGGTATATATTTGACAAGAGGAAAACAATTTTTAATGTTTCTAAAGATGCTTTTAGTAAAGCATATTTAGGAATACCAAGAAAAGTTTCATAGTAATGGCCCAGAAACGACAATTCCGGGGACTGTTCTCTTTATATCCAGCATCCTCCGCTCACTTCACAACAGCTTCCCTTCCTCTGGGGATGTCACTAGCAGCTATGACTTCCTGACCATTTTGCCGTGTCCGTTTATGCTGACCTGGCTCTGGGGTCTGAGTAGGGGCTTCCTGGGTGCCTAGATACTAGATAAGTCATTAGAAGGCGCAGGCCTATCAATTTTTGCTTCCGGCCTTCTACTTCGTATTCTAATTCCATTTTTGGTAAGAATCGCCATTGAGAACAGGGAGCAGTCTGCTGTTGCCAGGGCCTGTGAGTTTCCTGGCACCAGCTACTCTCTCTGACTCCACCTGGGCTAACCCACCCTACCTGGTCTTCTGTACTACCTGCTTCTTTGGCTGATCTTGCACTGTCCTTGGTCAAAAGTTTTTTTTTTTTTTGAGATTCTATGTCAGTTATATGTGTTCTTCCGCCTCCTCTCAGTAAGTGCGATGGTCCCTGGGATTCTGGAACCTACTATAGTGGTGTTTCACTCTGAAATTGGCTCTTGGGCAATCCCACCCTCCAGATTGTCCCTCAGAATCCACCTCTCCATTAAAACTCCAATACTTTATCCAGTCAGAGCAATTCTACCTGTTGGATTGTTGAACAATGAATCCCTGGTGGATTAATAAATTATTCTGCTGGACCTAAATGACATTTGCCTTATAATAGGGATGGTGAGAAGCCTCAAAGATTTTCTCAACCGGGGGATGGAGGGAGGAGATTGTTTTTAGACACTGGTGTTTATTTTGTAGCAGCCCTTGAATGATGCCCTAGTCCAAATATGCTATGCGTCAGGTCAGCCAACCACAGCGTGATAACCCAGTAGTTTTATGCATGCTACCATGTGGGGTGAACGGCAGCAGCAGCAAAGGTGGAGGAGTGGATTTTAACTAAAGGCCACAGACACGTGACATGTGACTTAGACCCTGAACCTTGCTGTGTTCCCACTAATACCTACATTCAACAATCTCAACTTGCTAGAAATGTGTCCTGAATTGTACCTCCTGGTAATTCAATGCCATTGTAAATAAATAGAATTCCTTTGCTGGGGGCCCTTCACTCTGACGGGGACAAATCATCCTTGATGAGAGACAGAAGTCACTGAGGAGGGGTAAACTCTCAATGATGCTGCTCCCCTGAACCGTGCCAAGCAATTGAGAACACCCAGCACACACAATCATTTTTCCAGGACTTAAGTCTTTTGTTTGTCCATAACCCTGAATTCTGGGACCGGAATCCCAAATATTTTGAGACATGAAGAAATTTTTTAAAAAACATGAGCAAATTTCCCATTTATCACTAAATGAAATTCCCCTCCAAAGAAGAATGCCTTAGGTAGATTTTCTGCTAGGATCCACCTACTGAAAAAAAAATACCTTAGATATATTATAGAAATTACAAAATTGCAAAAGCAATAACACTTAACCATATTAATTAATTTTGAATTACAGCCGAACTCTTGTATAAGTGCATATAACATCCATGGTAATGCCAAATTAATTCTTAATGATCAGTGCTATTGCAATCAATACTAAATGAATTCATAATGATAAGATACTTAAAATAAAGAGTTACCACAAAAACAATAAAAAGACCATCATCATCCCAGCTCTAGCACACTAATAAAGTATTAGCTCAATAAGCTGGTGCTATCCATGACAATCAATGGCAGATACTTAATTTATTTCTGCTTGCCCATGTCTTGCTTTTCCTGTAAGGGCTGTGTGAAAGCATAGTCCTTTGATTCTACTGTAAATTGTGTGGAGAGGAAGAAATACAGCACTCTTATTATTAAGTAATTTTGCTGTAGCATTTACTTTACAGATCACCTCTCTGCCAAAGAACTCAAGGCAAATCATATATACCAATTTACATTCCAAATGGATTATTTTTTGTTTCTATTTCCTCTTCATGAGATCCATGTAATCCTTTCTTTCTTTTCTTAATCTTCTCTCTTTATCATAGATGAAGATATTTGCAAGGTAAATGGGGTTAAAAACTAGAAAATGGCTACACTGGTCTCTACACTTTAACTTTTTCATTTTAATGCTGCCAAAAGACACTATAAGGATGGAAGTTAATGACTATGTTATATCTGTCCTTTACTTCCCATCAAAGAATCAATCAATCCTGAAGTTAAGAAGCAATAAATATCTTCTGTATTTCCTCTCTTTCTCCCTTTCTTCTTTCCTCCCTCATTTCCTTCCTTTCTTTCTCTTTTCTTTCCTTCCCTCCCCCCTTCCTTCCTTTCTTCATTTTTTCTACCATAAGAACTGTTTGAGCATGTTCCATATGTAAGGTATATTCTGGGCCCTGAAAATATGAACCAAAAAAAAAAAAAATTTAAACCTTATCTTCTAGCTTAGAGAGAATCATGGAACAAATACTGGGCTTGGTATCAGATTTTAGCCAAATCTTAGTGCTTTCATTTTATTTCCTATTTGATCTTGAGTATTGTGGCAGGAACAAATTTCATTTCAAATTCTTCTTTCTTGAGAACATGGACAGCTATACTTCCCAGCTCCCTTGCATTTAAATAGGGGTGCCAGAATTACAACTCACAATTTCGTAAGACTCATTCGGCCCAGGTATCTATCTGTCTATCACAATTCCAGGAACTGTTCTTTAACTGAAGATTTTTATAAAGACAAAATGATTTGTTGAGGATGATTAGAGCTCACTCTCTGTAAGGAGAGTTGCATGTAAATTACTGCCATGGTGGGCTTTCATATTGGTCTCCTGTTTCTCCTCCTCGGGGCTGGTGAAACTGTCACACATTTCTCTCATCTGGAGCGTGATGGGTGAATTCCACATTCTTCTGTCCTGTGGTCTGCAGCAAGATGTCCAATTTATACATAAAAGCTTTTGCTGCTAAACCTGGACTTCGTTAGTACTTACCCATCACAAAATAACTACTCACTCCATGTTCAGTTATTCTCTACCATTCCTTTTTTATACTTCTCATAATCTGGAGCTATCCTGTGTTGAATATTTACCATCTGTCTCCTGCTGCTAGAATGTAAACCTGAGATCAGAGACACCAATGACTGTCCTTTTCACCATTGTATCGCCATTGCTTACAGCAGTGCCTGGCATACAGCAGACCCTCAATAAGTAACAGCTGAATGAATGAATGACTAGCAGCAGGAAACAGACAAAAAAGTGATGGTTAAGAGTGACTGAGCATGGAGTGAGTGGTCATTTTGCAATGGGTAATTAGAATACACCTCTTCTGAGCAAGTGAGGGCATTTAGCCAGAACTGGAATGGTGGGAGCAAGACTATTTCGTCTATTAGATATTACAGGCATGACACCTGTGGCAAGGAGTTTTTCAAGGGCTATGAAACTGTCTCAGGCCTGGAAAAATGTTATCGACATTAACTTATGAAAAGAATACTGCAAAAGGAAAACCAACAATGTTTGTTTAAATGCATACAAAATGTCAATTGTAACTGATCAACTGCAACTCAACTGTTAGTGTAGATAAATTCTACTTGCGGTGCAATGTGAATATATTTTAATATGTTTGATCTGATGTGCTTAGAACCCACAAGAATCTCCTGGGTGACAAAGAGTTAGTTGTGTGAGGATCTTGGGGAAGAATATTACAGGCAGGGAACGCCTCAAAACAGACATGAATTTGATGTGACTGAGGAAGAGAAAGAAAGATGCAGCCAGACAATAAATGGTGAGTGACAGAGAGTGGTAGGAAATGAGGCTGGAATCAGACAGGGTCTGGACTGTGTAAAGTTTTATACGGTGTAAGGAAAATGGAGAAAGATACTTTTCAACACACCCTTTTGTTCTGGTTCAGGGTGCGTATGCGTGCACGTACTTTATTCTTTTTTCCTAATGCGTTTGCGTTTGAGTAGTTGTTTAAGCCAGGGCTAAATCCTATTAGTTATTTTCAATTTTAAACACTCTGGTTGTTCCTCTACACTGATTATCACCTTGACACCTCCACTCATATTCTTAGATCCAAATACTTCACAGTATGTCTATATATTTACCATTCATGGGGCAAACAAGGGCATCTTACATACTAACTAGCTTCATGGTGGTAGATTCGTGACCTTCAGACTTAAATCCAATTATATTTGGCTTGTTTTGTTTTATCTTTCTTCGATATGACTTAAGGCAGTTTCAAAGCCAAGGGAGCTCATAAGAATTTGGACAGCCATCGGATGCAAGAGCCAGTCACCTCTTCTTGCCTTATCACGGGGCCAGTGGTTCATTCCAGAGCTTAAGCTCAGCGTGTTGCTCCAAGTGCTGTATCATTCACATTTGTTTCATGATAATGTCCAGTTACCACCGAATATGAAAAATATCTTAGAATAATTGCTTTATCAGGTATGGCTCCAACCCTTCTTTTATGTCATTTGGTGGGGAGGCAGGGGGAAGTTTAGTGCTTTGCCTGCTAAATCACAGAGCATCTTTGCTGCTTTATATTTCCCTTCAATTGTCATTGAAAATAACTAGTCATAATGCCTTTGTAAGCCCTGCCTGGCCTCAGCTATGCGTAAATCATGCTTCCAGACAGGGCCCCTTGGTTTAGAGGTCCCATTGTGGGAGTGATTTAGGTAGAGGCGGGATCATGAATAAAGAACACTCACCCTGTTCTTCAGAGGCAGGGGCGGGAGAGCCCTTCCCAAACATCTCTTTTCAGCACCAGTATTTGGCTAAGAGCTTTAATTTCATTAGACAAATGGGGGCTGGGTTTTTCCATGCATCTCAGCCTCCTTTTAATGTGTAAATTACATAGGATTTGCCACTCATTACAATGGTGATATGATTATTGGCCTCAAACAGACCACACTGCACAGGCCCGCGGTGATAGGCCAGCTAAGAAGTGGCATGTGTGGGAAGAATTGGACAGCACATGTCTCCTGATCACAAGCCTTCAAAAGAATTGCATTCACAGACGGGAGGCTCCCACTTGGTTTGCTCAGAGTGCTTCGTGCAAAGTCCATTTCTGGGCGGGTATGGCATCATGATGGGTAAAGACGTAGTTCTGGGGTAAAAGCTGCCCAGGGACCAGAAGGAGTGGCATAGGGGGAAGCTTTGTGGATTTGAAGGCAGAACCCATAGGTGTGGCTGTTTGAAGGAAGACACATCCCTCAACTCTTGTGAACTTCGGTTTCCCCATTCACAAAATGGGCATGATAACACCACCTTGATCCCTGCAAGTTATTAAGAAACACTATTTTTTGAAACTCTGCTCTGCATGGCTGTGCTAGACAATGTCATTCCTATTGTCTCATTCATTCCTTGTAATAACCGTTACAGGTAGCTATGCCTAAGCACACTATGAAAAGTTAAATAAGTCAGTGCAGCACCCCCCTCCCCCAGTGCTGCACAAACAAAGAGTTTTATGGAAAAATTTACAGCTTAGAAAATGCTATATAGTATGTCCAGTCTTCCTTGTCTGTTTCTCAGAAAACCACAGTGCACTTTAGCACGTTAGAGGGTCTGAGAAACTCCTTATCGAAACAACCTTTTTTTATTTATTTTTAAATCCGGAGTTTCCGAAATCCCCTACCCTCCTCTCCCACCCCAACAAATACATACATCCAGCTGCCCAGGAGCTGGGTCTCCTGCAGGGGATGTAGCACCAGTGCAGGTGACTGATTTAGAGATGGAGAGACAGTGGCAGATCTGCGAGTCCCTGTAAGGAGACATTCTCAGCTTGGAAGGGGCTGGCAGAGAAAGATACTTTCTAGTGAAAATACGCTGTGAGTACACAATTCTGATGGGAGGCCCATTCTGGCAGAACCGTGCCACTATTTGAGCATAGTGTGGGAGGAATTTATTGTCCCCCCCAAAAGAAAATTTATTCTACAGGAATGGAATATGATATTGTTTCTACTTTTTCCCATTCATTCATTCATTTTGTATATTTTTTTATAAACCCAAATATATCACCCATCTGTGGTCTATATCGTGCCAGAAATTTAGATCTTCAGGCACACAAGATGATTGTCTTGGTAGCTGTATACCGAATCAAGCTCTCAAAAGCTGCTTTTTCATTAATGGCTTCTAATACCACCACTTTACTCATTTCCACCAGCATAAATTGACCATAATACTAAGATTTTACACTTGTTTAATGCTTTATACCACAATGCATATGCCTTTCTCATGAATTTTCAGATTCTATTCTTTAGAACACTAGGTCAGAAAGATGTAAATGTTTCCAAAAGAACAAGTATATGTGCATATTTGTTGGAGTGTCAGGGAGGTGGTTTCATTGGAAATTCTGGGTTAATAAAAGAAAATGGCTTCTGTAATACAGGACATCTCAGAGCTTTTAATGTACATTGTGATTCACCAAGAATGTTATAAAGGAAGAGTTATAGCAGACAACATTTCCCAAGCTATATATTTATTTAGCCATAGAGCTCTTTGTCCACGGAACATTTTTTTGGGAAATGCTGAACTGCCTAAATCTTTTCTCCTAGTATGTGCGGCACGGCTGTCTCTGAGCATTGTTATAACAAAGGAATGAGGTATGTTGGTGATGCTGCCTAGCACAGTGTGTGCACAGCGGGGAGTCATCAGATAGCGAACAACCCCTTGGAGTCAGGCAGGCCTCAGCCTTTACCTACAGCCTCCAATTGTGACATGCTTTCTAATATGGCTGTGACCTGGGTTTGTTCTTTGGCTCTGGTTCTCTTTGTCAGTTCTCTCTGGGACTAATGGCCAGCTTGCCTCCTGTTGCCATTAACGGGGCCATGCTCTTTCCTTCCTCTTCCCACAGGTCCTGACAGCCAGTGGACCAGGGCTAGTCTTACTTCTACTGCTTTGTCCATTGACTTCTCTGAATGACAACTCAGGCACCGCTAGATGTTGAGAACTACTTTCTCCTAGAAAAGGGGCTACCATGTCTCACCTTTTGATCTTAACTTTTAGATACCCATTGCTAGCTTAGTTTGGCCTTGGATTTACTATCTCAGTGGACTGGGTATAGAATGTCCTAGCCCCTACTTTATCTGTCTTGGCTCAGCCTTTGCTCCCAATTGGGAACTCCCAGTTTGCTACATGGCGAAGGCTTCTTGGACTTTGATTATCTTGGAAACGTTTTAGAACTATGTCTCATATGTAAGTAAATGTATACCTACTCTATAACAGTGTCGAGTGGCAGGATATGACTAGAACTCTAGTCTCTAAAATACCTGGGTGATTCTCTTTCCATTATGTTACTATACTTGATTCACAATTATATAATTTCCCTCCTGCTTACTGGAAAAGCAAGTAGCACAGAGAAGTTTTGCCATAGCTTTTTCTGGCCATTTTATGCATACTAAATTTGGCCATTTTTGCTAACTTTCTGTATTAGGGAGAATAAATTCTCATTTTTTGTGACTCATGTCTGAAATCATAGTTCTGTCAATAAGATGTAGGCTGAAGTCATTCTAGGGTAAGCTCTGAATGCCAGACTCACTCCCAGTAGGAAATAACTTTTGAGAAAGAGGTTTCCTAAAGAAACAGACCTCACTGCCTCCAATGCCTCTAGCAATGAGACCAGAGAAAGTTCAAGGATGGGGCTGGTTAGATGACACTGGAACAAAGTGCTGGGTGCTGGAGACAGGGCTATCTCTGGTTTGCCTGTAGGCTTGTCTACAGAGTAAGGTTTCTCACAGATCTATCTCATGTTCATTGGCCTGACCATGCTTCTGCACAGAATCTGGGGCCAACTGTGGTCCCTGGGAGCTCTGAGCCCTGTCTGGGTGCAGATGGCATCATTCTCCACCAGCAAACGTCAAGGGTAAGTATCTGAATAGTATTAATAGCTTGTGCTGAGGCCAGTTCAAAAACAAGGATACTGGAAGAATAAACCTGAGATTGGCCAAGCAGCAATCAAATCACTAGAGGTTGCTAAGCACCATCCGTATATCGGGCATCAGAGAAAGTGACTTGCTGAATCTTAAACAGCTCAAGTTCCAAAATCTGAAGAAATGGGGTCTGTGAATAAGAGGATTAAGGGATTGGGGTTTGGGCAGTTCTTTATAAAATCTGCCCAAGAGATCTTCAAATTTCATTTCTGTATCCAAACACTAAACAAAGAATTAAGTTTGTTTTATGTAAAAAAATAATTGTGCTCGTAACTGGAGGGGCAGAGAAAGGACGTCTTCCCCCAACTCAAAAACATGAATTTTTCAATAATTTGTCTGTATTCTCTTAAACAATTTGTGATTAAGGGTGTCAATTTAAGAGACAGGTGAGCTCTGTTTAAAAGCCATGGAACAAAGGTGCCCTTGGTCTTAACTTGCCTATAACTGTGCTAAGAGAAATGACTAACAACTGAGTTTTTCTTGCCTGAATTCTGGAAAATTCACTGATTTGCAATTGCCAAACAAATACTTCATTCTTTGCCTGAAAGTACTGATTCCATTTTATGAATTCTTCCTCAAAAGCTTTGGGGAAAATTATAGTATATAATACAAAATATTTTTATTTCATTATCTCTCCTGAGATCAATGAGTTTAACTTTCAATCTTACTACATTTTGAACTGTTGCAGATGGTGTAGGTGGCAAATATTACACATTTGCTTAGAAAACATCACGGATATAAATACCCTTGTCCTTTTCCCTCAGATCAGTGCTGAGCTTTAAGAATAGGATAAGTACCCATCTGCCTGGAAAATTGCCTGGAGGCAGGTGATGGACTAGATGTCTTACTTAGATTCCTTCCAACCCTCTGATCCGGAGCTCTTCACTGTTGCCAACAGAGTTAGTTCTGGTGGGATACGGCCAGGACTGCAGCCCTTTCTATGTGTGTGCATAATGCCCAAAGACTTTTCATTGAGTTTAGTTAAGAACAAGCTCTCTTTTCCATCTCTATGGAAATAGGCTGTTTCTGAAATGCTATATGTGGACTTCACTCAAGGGTGTGGAGTTCTAATCAGCAATGATGGATGGATGAATGCAAATGGATTTTGTGGAGGTGGGAGTCACAAGGGCTGAGCATCATTATGATTTATGTGTCTGCAAGGGGTGCGGCACAGAAGCCAAAGGCATCACCTAAGCTCACCTGCCAGGTGACGGCCTAGTGGGATCACTATGGACTTGGGTGAACAACTTGACGCCATCGATGGTACTTCCACCTGTGCAGATGCAATGTAAGTCATGATGTCAGTGGGTGCCCCAGTCATGACTAAAAAGTTCTCATTTGCAACCCTAGTGAGCAAAGAGATAGCAGTACACTTCTGGTTTTATATATGTATGTATATATTTTTGTTTCTATTTAATTTTTTTTTTTTGAGACAGAGTCTTGCTCTGTCGCCCTCAGTAGAGTGAAGTGGCATCCTCCTAACTCACTGCAACCTCAAACTCCTGGGCTCAAGGAGATCCTCTTGCCTCAGCCTCCCAGAGTGCTAGAATTACAGGTGTGAGCCACTGCACCCGGCCTGTTTCTATTTAATTTTTAAAGCAATTTGTATTCTCTCTAGAAATTTTTAAAGAAAGTAAATAAGTAAGAAGGTTAAAACAAAAATATTCCTAGATTCTTTAGCCCCAAAATATTCACTGTTAACATTATGGGATGTAGTAGACACTCAACACTCGTGAGTGGACATTCTGAGTGCATGAAAACTGGACATAGTCACCTATCCTACCACAGCATATAAGTGCACCCAGAAAATAGAGTAAATTATACTGGAAAATTAAGTGTCCACTTCAGAGCACCAAAAATTCTTTAATTTTTAACTGTGTGAGTCATTTTTGCATTCTCTGGACTATAGGCTGAAAAACGTTCAATGCATTACTTTTTGTTACTTGCAGGGCAGGCAAATGATGAACCCATTCATCAGGCTCTCAGCTTCGGTAAGAACCATTCCTCCATAGCTGTTCTGCACTTGGTACAGTCTCTGCACTTCCATTATCAGCACTAGCTGTTGGTTTCTATCCAAACCCACACCTTTTTTGTTGTTGTTTGTTTTAATAATTTTTGAAAAAGAAATAGTGTTTTCTTTTAAATAATTTAAATGACTTTGCAGAGTGTTACTTGATTTGTAACAATAAAATCATTTTGCGAAGTGGCTGTTGGTTGGCTGTCCAGTTACATTTGTACTCTATGTAAATTGATCCCTCCACACTGGAGCTGTAGTCTTAATATTTCAAATTCATACATCAGCAATGCAACTAATTTATATGTTTCATGGACTTTGAGTTTCCCAGGATTAGAAAAATTACATGTGCATTTGTTAGAATTTTACTATTTTTCTTTCTAGACTTTTTCTTTCTAACTCTGTATGTGGCGTTCATACGTGTATGTGTAATGTATATACACAGTTCCTGCATGTCATATTCTTTACTTAAAAATTCTCAATGGAGCATTTTTTTCCACTTTGTTACTAGCATCAATTTTTTTGTTGAATGATTTATTTGTTTATTATGCATCGTTTGTCTCATCCACCAAAAATATACAGGTCACAAGAACAGGGACTTTTTCTTATTGTTCATTGTTATATCCCCAGTATCTAGAATAAGTCCTGGCACATAATAAGTACTCAATAAACACGAGCTTATTGAATAAATAGATGACTACAATATTCACTGGATACATACTTTTTAATGACGGCATAATATTTACTTATAAAGGCATAACCAAGGTTTAGTTAACTGTCTCTCTGTTGTTGACATTAATGTGGTATAATATTTTTTATTATCATAATCAATGTTCTGAGGAATAAAAATCCTGGTCACTAGTTTTGATTTTTCCTGAAGGATAGATTATAGATGTAGAGTTTACTGGCTCAAAGAATAAGAATTATATAAAGTCCTTACAGCTTAATATATTTTGTCTATTTTTTTCTCCTCAGAAAACGAGTACAAGCTTTACACTCCTATACACAAGAATGAAATTGTAAGTCTTACCATATTCTTGCTTTATGGGGTAACTTTTCAACTTTCTTAATTCTGGAATTCAAAGCGATTCTAATTCTACCATGGACATTATATTAATATCAGTTGAGGCATCTTTAGCTGCTATAACAGAAACTTCTAAATCTTAACACAACAAAAGTTTTTGTTTTTTTTTTTTCTTGTTCTTGTCATGGTCTGATGTAGCTTGAGTGACTCTTCTGGACAGCAATCCTCTAAGCAGTTACTCGGGGATTTAAACTCTTTTCATCTACCATCTCTGAGTACTTCACTTCCAGATGAGTAAATGTCTGTGCATGTGTGTGTGTGTGTGTACATGTGTGTATTTGAGAGAGGAGAGAGAGAGAGCAAGAGAAAAGATCAAGTAGGGTATTTTATGGCCAACCTAGAAGACAAGTATTTATTTCCACACAGATTCCATTGGCCAGAACTCAGTCATATGTTCATACATAGATGCAAGAGGGGCTGGAAAATAGAGCTTCCCTGGGTACCCAGTCAACAGATGAATTGTATCTTGAAACAGATTCTAAAAGAGTCTTCTTTCACTTTTTTGATAGCTGAAAAGTATACAGCTCCTATTAATAGATCTAATGCCCTCAGTTGGGATCAAATGGTCTATGCCCTCCATTCCCTATGACAGTGGCCAGCACTTGGCCAGTAGTATTCACAAAATACAGACAAATACATAAAACAAACACCGGTTTTGTCAGAGATGTGGTTGCTTGTCCTGCAATTGAGGAGAAATGCTATTCAATTTACCCACCTTTAGAGTTCTCTTTGGTGTCCTGGAACAATTCCAACTTGGATAATTGCATTCTGCTGCTCTAAAATTCCCCTGTAGTTTCCTTCGGATGCGCTAGCCTTTATTTCCCTCTCTACACATCATAGCATAGTGTTACTGGCACCCAGTGATTGCTCCATTCCACAAAAGAACTGGTTACATTTCATCCCCAGGAAAGTGATCCCTAGGTAAATATACAGAGTCTGCAGGTTTCTTTGGTTCCTTAAGCGTAGAAAACATACATTTAATGGATTAGTAAAATTAGTGCCTTGAAACTCTAGGTAGTGAAAGAAGTTAGTAAATTTTTGTTATGCTATATATTGAACTCTAGAAGTTAAAAAAATCTTCCCAAGAATATGTAGTATCTTATGACCCAACAAATAATATAGTACATTTTCTATTGCTAAATATGAGATACTATGATGATATCTTGAATGATATCTATGGGGTTTACACTACAACATTCTTATAGCAATATGTTTCCCTTTATCCAAAATAATCAACTCTTTCTCTCATAGATTTCAATGAATAGAACTAACATTTAGAGAACTTCTTTTTTTTTCCTCGTAGGAATATTTACTTTGCTAAGTAGTCTACACTATCCCCAATTAAATGCTTATGTGTGCTAAAATAGAAAGGAATGATATTAATTTTCATCCAGAAATAAAATACTGCTTGGTGGTGGGCGATTCTGTTAAAAATTGAAGGTCAATTTGCAATTAAAGGGTCTGTTAACAAAGTATCAGAATAACGTACTGCTCATTGGGGTGATGAAAACAAGAAAAAATATGGCTGTTGAACAATTATTAAGGTTGAGCTTGAAACTTGTAGAGGTTTTTTTTTTTGATCTAAAAATTATTTTTTTTTAAAAATGTAGGCTTGCTTCTGATTTACAAATTTCAAAGCTCCCATAGCCAACAGAGGGAGATTTTCTAACAGTAGGGGGTTATCCTATTAAAATTCATCATGATTCTCCTTCCTGAAAGAAGTAAACAAGAATCAATTTTCTTTAGTTAAAGAAGTTGGCTGAGATGCAAGTGGATCTAGGATAGACTTGATGGATTCATATGAAACGTTTACAAAATAATTCAGAATCAGAATCTACAATTGATAGGTAATTCTTTCCCTTCTCTTTTCGTTGGGCATGGCAAAGGAGAGGAAATCTGTATCAGGGAAGAATAGGACAGCCCCACAGCACACACAAAAGGATTTTATAGCTTTTAATTCTGCTAAGCCACCAAGACATGGAAGATGCACAGTACTGTAATTATCTGGCTGGACAGATGTAATTGTATCTATCAAACTAAATAGAACACTGTCAGATGACAGCCAAGATTAGATTGTCTTTAAGGGTCAGACAGAAACCTAGAGTGACCTCACTCCTGCCTTCTCACCATGCCTGTTTTTTAGTCTTTGAAGGGGACCCATTTTGCTAACCATGTGAAAGCATAAACAGTAACACTGTCTTTTGCTGTATGCCAACAGCCTCCCTAGGGACCATGCTTAGTTTACTCGGGCTAGGGGGATTAAGCCCGCCCAGGCCTCCCTTGTATTTGAAATGTATGATATTGATATCAGTGCTTAGAGAGAATCAGGCCTCTGCAGCGAACAGATCATGCCTGGCTCCGTGAAGTCTACGTTGCACAGAGAGATGTATAGGCTGGGTGGAGAAGGGCCAAGTCAGGCTTTTGCTCTGGAAAGCAAGTATTAGGTGATGAATTGAAGAGTTTGTTTCCCAGCCTGGTCCTTAATTTTTGGGAGATTTCCACGGGCTATGGAAATATTCGATTTGAACTTCTGAGTAGTTTTGTACTGGCTGTAGTGTCCATTCATTGTCATCTCATAGATGCTAGCTGGACTATCAGCATTAATGTTTCTCTGCCAAGCTGTCTTTAAAATAAGCATGCCCCTCCCCCTCTCTCGTTTATAAGCAGTTAGAATCTATTTTCATGGAGTTCCTCCAATCAGGATCATATCCAAACCATTTTGGTTTTTTTGAACCTTCCATACTATATTTACTATGTTTAATGAAAAGCCTGGATTCTCCCCATGCTAAGTAGAGAACCCATGATGGTGGAAATATTCCACTAGTCCTGTCGGATTTATGGAAAGAGATAAAATACACAGCAAATGTGTGGCTATTAAGCGGGCTACTTCATCTTCCCATTCTTGCACGCATTTTCGATCATTCAATCTTGCTGCCAGTGAGTTATACAGTTCCCATTGTTTGGAGTTCCTGCTTTAGAGGAGAACAAAGCTCTACAAAGCCAGGTTTGCCTTGTGCCTTTAGCATAAAAATGCATGACACTTCTGCATATGCTGTGTGTTAAATTTAACCAGGTTAACGCCCCTCTGCCTGGGCTTTTGGAAAAGAGTCCCAAATTGTCACATGTAAAGGGACACTTCAGTGCTGATTTTTATTTCCATGAGATTAAAAGTGAAACATGTAACCACAAAGCTGGTTTATGTCATCCCCCTGTCGGAGTCAGCAGTCATGCCAAAAATTAGATATTTGATAGGTTTGTGAGAGAAACAGATGCAGAAGGATGCCATTCCCACAATTTAGACTCCTTCTTATCTTTAAGCTAGAAAGAACATTCCAGATGAAGAAAATCTATTTTATTGGCTTTAAAAAATAGCAAAGAAAATGCAGAAATAAAAAATGGTAATTTAAAACTGATGTCATTCTTGGGGACTTATAAACTGCAAATTGGTATTTCTAACTAAAAAAAAAGTCATTTAAGACTTGCTTACTTGATGTTTTCATTTATGCTGCATTCTTACCTCAGCTATGGAATTATAATTGAGAGAAAATATCCACGAGATATGTTCACATATAGTAGTATGTGGATATAGGCAAGAAAAAGTAGAGAGAAAACCATAAACCTCCAAAAGGCTAAAACATCCAAAAAGTATTCTCTCAGCTTTTTTTTTTTTGGAAGCATTTTGTGTCCCATTCTTTTTATTTAATTCTGCCAGCTGTCTGCTAAACAAATCTAGCCAGGTGGGGCTTACAACCCATGACTAAAAAACCTACTAGTGCAGCTGTCCAGCTTGCCCGGAGGAAGAATTCAGACAAATGGCAGGAACGAAAAGATTGTTTTGTTTTCAAGAAAAGTAGCTACTGTACCTTCTTTGGGTTCAGTTTTTGTTCTGTTTGCTTAAGTTAATCCATAACTTCCTAAGGTTTTATGGTGAAATAGAAAAATAATATCACCCTTTTAAAATAGTTAGTGTATTTTTGTTATAGTCTAGTTTAATTTATTATAATTTGCCCTTAAATAAATGCTTTATTTTTACATCGCAACCTGGCACTGAGCTGTCTTTTTTTTTTTTTTTGAGTTGCTGATTTGTAAATCAATCTCTCTGTCTCTCTTTCTCTCTCAGGCGGGTATAAGTTATTAGTGAACTGTGACTGAACTTTATTTCTAAATATCGCATAATTAAATATGTAGCTATTTAAAGGTGAAGGTTGGCATGGCTTTTTCATGAGCAGAGGAACAGAACAGGCTTCTTCGCACTGCATCACCAGTCGACCTCAACTGTGAATTTCTAGTCAGCAAATGGGCGCTTCATTTGGTGCATTTGAGCAGAGGATGGGAAGAGCTGGCTAAAAATGATCCCCTCGCCATCTGATCTACAGCTCTATCGATGACAGATCAACACGTAAACCACTCAGTTACTTTCCACAGTTATTTGACATTTATCAATTCAGTGAGTCTCGAAATTTTCATCAAACCTGCCTAAAATCTTATTATTATCTCACGAAAAAGGCTGCTAGAGTTATAGCCGGTCTCGGTCTTTGGTTCCAGCACCTGTTTGAGAGAGACGACACTCACATGCAGGATTAGGACACGGCGCTGATCGTAGCCAGACTTCTGTGACTCTCCCCAGGGAGAGACCTGGGGATGCCAGTGCACTGATGCCATTCAAAGAAGCAACGACAACAACCCAGCCATCTTTGACATGTACAGGAAAACTCTGAACTATGTCCATTGGTCGGTAGTGATTTGTGCATAGATTCAAACGAGACTGGAACAGTAAGAATTTTCTTAGCAAGAAAATATGTCATTCTATAAACTGGTGAGGATATTTGGCTAAATCTCAGAGTGGATTTGGCAAAGAGCTAGAACCAGGAGATTGGCATATTCAGTTGCCTTGTTGTGCCATCTATAGGGACACGAGGAAACAATGTCCATAGTCTACATTGTATAGATCAAAATGGCATCCAGAGTTAGCAAGGGAAGTCAGATTACCACTCAAGTTGTCTTTATTTCCATTTGGTATATAACAAGGCGTGAGTGATATTGGCCCAAGTGTTCACAAAGCAAAAGGAAAGAAGGCTAATTTATCATGATGAAACTGAAGTGCTACATATTAATACAACTAACCCTCACAGTTTGTTGTTATTTAATAAAGGGGAGTAAAGGGGAATTTGGGGCAAACTGGTATATGTGCATAACAATAATGTACCACAGAACAGTGATGACATTACTTAACCTTCAAAGGATTTACAAATGCATGTAAATATTAGACATGAATTAATGGTGCAAAGGATACATTTGTAAACCAGGTTAAAAGAAGCAAAGTATCATTTCCCTTTTGTCCTCCCTACTACTCAAGAGGCCCAGACCAGGTGCCCCTCACCCAACAGCATCTACCTGTGTCCTGAATTTATGTTTCCTTTGGGAGTTTAGACAACTTACTTTTGGGCAGTGTGAGTAGGCAACAGGTTGCCACAATTGTACTTGTGGTGAAGCAGGAATAAACACCAATAAAAAATTCCCAAATATTATAAATACAGCATTATTTGCTCTCAGTGCCCTATACTGATTAAGAGGAAAAAAAGATTATCTACTTAAGAAAGAACAGCCCCAAAACTATACATGTAAGAAGTGGTGTTGTGTAGAAAAAAATAGAAAGGAAATTCCATAACATTTCCTTTCTTCCATTATGTATGCACGTGCATATGAATCTGTTTAAATTTAAATTCCCTTTAAATAAATCTTTCAATGTGGGCAAGGATTGCTCCATAATAGAGTGCAGACAAGCAAAGCCATAATACATACATTTTCTATATTTTCTTCATTTAGAGATTGATGAATGGAGAACCAAAAGAATAAAGACCTTATACTTGTAGAAATATAAATTTTTATATGTGTTACATAAAGATCTTAGAAATCTTAATTTCTAACCATGTGGTCAATATAAAACTAATATTTTGAAGATGGAAAACTTTCCTCCGATGTTGCCTCCATTAACAAAAACATTTACAGTAGAACTAAAAATTTTCAGTACAAAATAGGTTTGTAATTAATAGGATGATTTGCACATTCAGATATGGCATGTCTTTTTGTAAACAGTAATTTCGTAGAGCAAATGCTCCTATAATCTAGTTAATCTAAAGCCTGGGGCGTTAAGTTTGTTGTTTTACATCTACATTATAAAAGGAAGATCAACTATCCTCCTTAATTTTGTGTCTTCTTCTTCGGTATCCTTGGCTGTCCTTCCAAGACCAGTATCCTAGCCTTCATGCAAATCAATTCCCTTTTTCTAGTTCTGCATCATTTTCTCAGCATTTTGCTGACTTCCAATCCCTAGGATTGTGAACTGGATTTAAATATTTAATCTTTAAACCATTTCTCTATGAAAAAAATTAACACTGAATCTTTATCATGTTTTCAGAATATTTTTCTTGTAAAAATAGTGGTGTGCTCTTAAAATTATTCAATCCAAACATGCAACGAATGTGCCCTACTAACAGCATATAAAATATAAGTGTACAAATTCTATAATTCGATACTGGAGGAGCACAAGACAGAAGAATCTTGCAAGTCTTCCATCCTCCTGCTCTGATTTTGGCATCTTTTGGATCATAGCCCAGCATACTCACAGTGTATTTCTGTATCATGCAGGTAGAAGTGAGAATTTGAGGCTCATTTAACAGTGTGAATTTTCCCAATGTATCACAATTACAGAGACACCTGTGCTTTCTAACTTTTTGTTGATCTGCTCTGAAAATGCAGCTTGTTTAAATAACTGTATTGTTAGTGTACTTAACTTCCATATTTTATTTTATCCTTCTCTTAATCTCCTTTGCTTCCTTTCTGCTTTAATTTCTTGCTCTTTCTTTACTTCCTTCCTTCTGTGTTCAGTTTTTGTTTCTTCCATTCTATGTCTTTATCCTCCCTCCTTTTCCTTTATTTTCTTCTTTCTCTCATACTTTCCTTCCCCTTGTTGAATTTTTAAAAATCTGCCTTTATGCCATAGTTTTTCAAAATGCCCATGGCAGTCCCACCTCTGACAAAGTTTTCATTTACTCACTAAAATGCAGAAAAACAAAGCTCCAGGGATGCTGCCTTTTAAAGAAACAGGATTTGATGATTTCATTTTCCATCAAACACGTTTCCTGTCTCACAATATTAACAACACTAAAAACTCCTATATGGCTATGCATACTTGTTATTTGGGCTTAAGCAACCAGCCTAATGCATAAATCTGCCTTCACGCAGCAATTGCCTGTCGAGTGGGAGCAGAGAGGCAGACCTTCCCAAGTTTCTTATGTTGTACTGTTTACAAGGCATTCCTGTACTTCTGGTTTACAGCTCTGCTTAGATCCTGTTACGGTTATACTTAGATCTTTCTTTTGGTATAACGGAATTTAATGAGAAGGAAAGTGTGCTTTCAGTTTGCATTTTCAGAAGGATTTATGGTTAAACTTAGGATATGTAAAACCACATTTACCCAAAAATAAGCACAGGACTCATTCACAGAAAGAACAAAATGTCCCACCTGAATTGAAAATGAAGGAATTCTTGAAAAAAAATTTTTTTTAAAGTATACCAAACATTAGAAAGTGCTTCTCTGAAGCCAACGAGTTACCTACCTTTTGTTGAAGTCCACCTTAAGGTCGGTTACAACTCTGGTGTGCTGATCATTTGCAAATCCCACTGCTGTGACTAAGAAAGGGTGGGGCTGCACCCTGAGACATCTGTGGGCCAGAGGAGCTGGCAGGGACCACAGAGCTTTCCACTGAAGTGACTGCTTGCAGCCTGGCTGCAAGAGCCTTCGACCTGAGGGAACTGCTTCCACATATCAACACCTTGTCAGTGGAGCTCCGAAACACTCAGGCGGCAGAGCAAAGGCAGTACCTGCCTTAGGAAGCGTTAACCAGCTCTCTTCCCCTTCTGCCACCAAATCTTTAGCATTGAAACAAGAGAGGAGAAGTTTATAGCCATAAAGCAAATTAAGTGTTTAAATTATGGCATTGGCTGGGTTTGGTTATTGGTATTTAACTACATAATGACTTTCTAAAAATTCAGAGCACACATGATTATGTAATTTTAGAGGAATTTAGTCTATTTGGGTCAGTGGTTCTCAATGCACTGTTGTGGTGTATACATTAGTTGTGATTCTTGGGGAGGTGGTTCACAAGTAATTTGTGATTAATAATCGTTTGCAACTGATTTACTTAAAAATAAATTACAGCAGAGGATTCAAGGTTATTCCTATAATAATTTCATTCTCAATCACTGATATTCCCATTTGCATTCTCGAGTGAATGAGAAGGGGGTGGACGTACGGCTAATGTCCTGGGGATTGTGCAAATCCTTAAACGTCCATGGAACTCTGTCCCTCGTGTGAGCATCATTCGCCATGTGTTTTGCAGCAGGAACAAAAGCCAAATGCTGAAATCTATTGCTTTAGGATTTGAGTTGCTATTACATTTTTTTCCGTACTTAATCTCACTATAATTAAAATACAATAAAGAAAAAATTACAATTTTGTTAATTATCTAATAATAGTGATAGGCGAGGCCTTAAAAAGATCGTCTAGTTGCTCTTTTTATGGGCTGGATCACACTAAACGTGCCCAGAATAGTCAGCAATGATGCACTCTCTGATCATTTCAGTTTAGATTCAGAATATAAAGTACTAGAAAGTGCTGTGATGATTAGGTTGAATTTATAACTGAACCTAAAATATGAAAACTGTGCACGGGCTCCTAAGAAGCAGTTTGCTGTATGAAAGCTATGTTACAAAAGAAGCTGCTTCTTATTAAAATAAGCTCAAAATCAGTTTTGGGATAAGCAGGCGTTAGTTAGTATGCTTGCTTTTGCTGAAGTTGAAAGTACTTCAGTTGTAGTAGGCATAGTTAACACTTAATAGAAATTATGGGCTGATTTTTTTTTTTTAGTTTGTTTTATGTCCATCATCTTTTCTAGAAAGTAAGCCCCATGAAGACAAGGATTTCATGTTTACATATATATTGGCAGCACCTACAGCAATATAACAGCACTTGTTATTCACCAGAAGGTCAATAAATATTTGTTGAATAAAGGAAAAAAAAACCTCTCTCTGCTTTTCCCCAGGAAAAGTCAGCATGACATTCCCACCATCTCTCTCACTGCCCCAATAGCTTTTTATATATCCTACCTTTTAAAGAGCCATTCACAAGAAACTATTTATGTAAGGCCTTGCTTATTTGCTTTAGAGAAAAAGAAAAATCTGATACCTTTTCACTAGCCAACAAGATATTTCTGGTTTCTTGAACTATTTGTCAAAGGGGAAGCACAGGTTGAACTGTTTAGAAAAGATAAAGGATCCTTTTTTGAATTTTGACGACTGGGGCTTTTACACATGGTTTCAAAGTTGATTGAGCACGTGAAGTCCAATGAAGACAGATTCTGCAAAAGCAAAGAAACCCTATCTGATGAGAGCCCCAAGTGTGAACATATCACACCATAACCATGTGGAAACAATAGCCTGTATCCGGCAACAAAGGTTTCCATTTAATGGGAGAAGTGCCATTGTTCTTGAAAGTCTAATTTGGTAAACATCTTACAGTGCTGACTCATCAGTACTGAAAATCCAATAAAAAATCACCACTGTGATTTAGCACTAATTCTGGAATTCACATCACGAAGTGTGCTACAGCATCAGCTGAAACTCAAACAGGTCGCTGAAAGGTGCATTTCATCAGCAAGCAATTTAATTCATATCAAAGGAGTTTTACCCCAAGTGAGTGGCAACTGGCTACTTTGGAAAGCTGTTAACTGTTGGGGGAAATGAGTTGTGTCAGTCCCCTATAAAAAGGTAATAATCTATAATCCTGGATACTTTAAAAGTCATTTCCTCAAACTCCACAGCAAACAATATAAAATAACAACTTGATATCTTTGTATCTCAATCATGTTTGGTAACGAAGCCCTTTAGATAATTGGCACTGCTTCTGTAGTGGGCCAAACTTTCTTTTAAGTTACAAATACTCACAAAAGGTTTACATTATAAGGGGCTGCTTTGGAGATGTGCAGATTTTGTTTGGAAGTACAAAGTGAACATGCAAATTGCCTTATCTTGTGGGATTCACAAACAACCATCATTCAGATTGATTTAATACATGGCTTTTTATCTCTAAAAGTGTTAATTAGAAAATAGGGACAGTTCTCTGAACACTTAAGAGTAATAAATAGATCAAAACAGCATCCATGCTTCTGTGATAGAGCTTCTGAAGGCTTTGTAAAGGGATTAATACAATTGTCAAAAAGACCACAGTATACGTATTTAATAATGCTACCAATCTACAATTACATATTTTAGAACTTTATTGCTAAGTTTTTCAATACTCATTCTGCTAAAAAAAAACTGAGATTGTGTACAACTTTTGTTCCATGCTTTGAAGTTACCATCTTATTTTAATTTTTCCACCTTGGACACCCAAACACTTTCTTCTGGAGAAGATTCTAAAACTTCAAGCTAATGTAGAAAGAATGGGCTATAGAATTGCACAAAAGTGAAATATTAAGAGAAAAATAATTATGATTCCTGTATCTCCTTTTGAATGAAGAATATAAAACTATTTTTTGACAATTCACCTCCACTTTGAAATTTATCTATAATATGACAGTTAAACACACGTGCTTGAGAAGTCAAATCCTGGCTCTGCCACTACCCACCTCGGTGACCTTGAGCAAATGACATCACATCTCTGTGCTTCAGTTCATCTATAAAACGTGGGAAATCAGTCTTTTTGTCATAGTGTCTTACAGTGGGGATGTTGCGTGGTGCTTGGCACTTGAGTAAGTGCTCTGGAAGTCATGATAATTGTGGTCATTCAGGGCCAAGCCATGCTCAGAGCCACGTCCTTTCCAACGCCTCTGTTTGTGTTTGTTTTGCTACTACTTCATCTTTAGTCAAAGTTTTGATTTAACTAGTAAGAGGTACAGGTGGCAAGATAGTAAACATGTATAAAATACTACACAGGGGTCCCAAAAGTCACCATACATAGGGAAAAGTGGGAACGTGTAGCTAAATGCACCTTTATTTACAAAATATTCATGATAAAATTTTTCCTTTGTATGGAGACTTTTGGGACATCCTGTACAATGACATTAAGTCTCTCCCCAAACCCAGTTCCTTCTTTGCCAGGAAACACAGCATTTTGTCTACCATTCCAGAAATTTTCTTTGCACCTTGCCTTTTCTTTTTCTTTTAGACTTTTCTCTATGACTTCTTTCAATTTTTCAAACCTTATGTTTCCTTTCTTTGAGCACATCGTCCAAACCTTCTACTTCGCTCAATCCCTTTTGACCTGGAGATTCCTGGAGACTCACACTCCGCTGGCCTTGGCCCTTGAGCAGTTATCTCCTCTGGTCTCCCAGGCGAAGGCCCTTCCAGGTTCCTTCTCTGCCTGTCTGCTCAGTCCTTCTGCCCTCCAGAAGCACTTTAACTTTAAACATCATCAAGATGATGACAGGATAAGTGACAGTTATGAAACTTTAATGGTTGGAAGTCACTATGAATTTCTATTTTTTACCTTCAGCTTTGTCCTTCTTTATTTCAACTATAATGAGCTTGTGTGAGCACCCAAATAGGCCTGGCAGTATCCTGTTGAATTTCTTTATTAATCCTTTGCTTTCTGATGAAAACCACAAGGGAAACATTACTCCCGTTTTACAGGTGAGGAAATAGGTTTAGAGAAGTTGTGTGGTTTGTCCAAGGTCCTATAACTTGTGTAAGTGGCTGAGTCAGAATTCAGAGCTGGCCTGACTGCAAAGATCTCAGCCACTGTGCCCTGCAGTCTCTCCTGGCCTCCCTGCATGTGGGCATCTCTTGGGCTGAATTGCATTCAGTTTCAGTATCCCATGCAACACCCCTCACCTACCACCATCATGAGGTTATGCTGCTTCCTAATTTACTGAGAACATCAAAGCTGCCCAAATCTTCCTTCCCAATCACCCTTCTTATTCCCTTCCATGTGCCTGTGATCTACCTGTTTCTGATCAGTTATACACTAGAAGGATGTAGACCACTTCCGTTATTTCTGAGCAAATAGAGGCCCAGAGAGAAGCAGCACTTCTCCACGCTTGCGTGGAGTTGAATGAGGACAAAAACACAGGCTCTTGGACTCTTGGTCTAGTATTCTTATTGCTCTGGGGCTTTTCTGAGAGGCTGCAGCATCAGATGGGCTCCTGGCCAAGACATCTCTTGTGTACCCCTTCACCCTTCTCTTCCTTCCCCCTGGGATCCCATAATTTCATAAATGATTCCTCTTTCCATTGGTTCCTTCCCTCTGTTTACCGGTTTTCTATTTCCTTTACCAAGAGATACAAACAGAAAACTTCCTCTGGACCTTGCTACTTTTTCTCAACTTCTGTCCTCCTCTCTCTTTTTCTCTCTGTCTGTGCAAAATTCCATCAGAGCTCGATGTTTCCATGCACACATTCTTTTTCACTCACTCATTCCTTTAAGCCTTGCGATTTGATTTTCATGCCAGCTCCCGTACATCCTGCTTGAAGCTCTTCTTCATAAGGACATAGTCTCATTGTCAAATTCAGTCTCTGTAGTCCCCAAAGTCTTCATAGCTATGGCCTCTGGAAGCCCTGCAGGTTTAGGCTGCCCTCAGATTCCAGAGACCACCCTGGCCTTAGGAAGATATTTCAAGGTCTCTAGCCCAGTGCTCTGGGACTATGCAACTAGTCATCTTTGCTGCTCTTTTAGCCTTGACTTTCTTCCAAATTCTAATAGTTGCCCAATTTCTGTCTCCTCATTTTACTTCCTGTACTAGAATCTATTTTCTGCCTAGAATCCCATGTCCTCTGGTTATTTGGACTCTGCCCTAGTGCCCCCACTGTCCACCAGGGAGTAGAATCCCACCTCTGCATTCCACCCTGAGGACTTGGATTGTGCTAATCCCTGGTAGATGAACAACTCTGGCATGTGGCTCCAACTTCTCTACCTTTTTGATCTTTCAGTATCACTTGCTCTAGCAGGACACTTAATTCGGGAGAGTGACAGTTGCCTCTCTGAACTTGCTCTGTTGCTCCAATGAACTTCCTCCCAGTACAAATATGTCTGTCCCTCTAGTGCCAGAGAGAGGTCAAATTCTAGATTCCACTTAAAGGGTCATGCCAATGTGGTTAACTGGTCCATGCCTGGGCCTATCATGACCTGTATCATTTGCAGACTCTGTAGCATCAAATCTTCCTGCCTACTCACGTACTCTGCCCTCACCTTCTCTCCTTCACAGCCTTTAATGACAACCGTATGAATTCTCTTCCTGTCTTGCTAATGGCTATCTTTCCTTTGCTGGTTCTACTTGACATTCTCCCTTCTCATTTTACTCTCTCTCAGTTGGGATACTCATTTGTTTTTATAATATCATTTAGATACTTCATATCGTCAATACCTCTAATGTCAATATGACTCCCAAAGGCCACACAAATATTCACAACTCTCTGCTCCAGAACCTTTTTATATAGATGTCCAAGAGACACAAGTATATTAATTCATCTAACAACTACCCCTCGTTTTCCAACACCATAAAAAAATACCAGCCTCTTTTGCTATTTTTTTCCTGCTATTATAAAGAGAACTATCATTCTCCTAGTTAAAATTAAAATTTTGTGATCATGATTGATTTCTTTTACTTTGTTGCTTCCCACGTTCAGTCAGTTACCCCATCCAATCAGTTAGCCACTCCCTTGCCGATAGTGTCTTGGCTTTCCTTTCCTTTATTCCAGCTGCCACTATTCTAGTAAAGCCTTCACAATCTGTTAGTTGAAAACTGTGTTTGCTAACATGGCCTCTCCTGGCTCTGGGTTCTTCCTGCACTCACTTTGATTCCATCCTTCCATTGGTCACAATTGGACCAACATTTCTAGAGCTGGGTTATGATTCCTGAGATGATAGCTACAAGAGTTACTTTATAATATCTGGGTGCTATGTGAATATTATTTATCTTATTCTGTCACTGACTTGGTCAAACATCCTTAAATTCTCCCCAATGCTTACTGAATAAAGACAAAATGTCACTATCTGGTTTTTAAGATCCTCTGTAATATTTTCCAAATTGTCTTTTCCAAATTTGTCTTTTCTGATTTATTTTCTACTAATCCCAGTGGATTACATTCTATCCAACCAAAAGCCTTGTCATCTGTTGGACACATCCAATTTCTTCAGTCACCTGAACTCACGTTCATGCCATTCTACGCCTCCCCACCCTGGACTCTCTTTGCCGCAGTGAGATGGAAGTAAGCTGAACAAATAACATCTAGCATTCTTGGGTAAAGGACAACTGTCAATACTTAAATTATTAGGTTTAGCACTGGTTCACTTACTGGTTTTGCATTGCTTTTTGGGGGGGTCATACTGGAAAATTGTCATAATCCTTCACATGGATATCTTCAGAAGATGGAAAATGAAACTGTTGATCATATAGAAAAGATAAAGGAGTTGGGAGGTTTTTGTTGATGACATATTCACTATAAGCTAAAAGTATAATGTAAGTATTAAAAATCTAGCAAGATCTTAGGCTGCCTAGATCAAAATTATCTATTTTGCGGGAAATTACAATGCCCTACTTCTCAGTATTGCTTGAACAATCTCAGGATATTGTGTCTGGGTGTCACATTTGAAGGGGAGCATTGGCAGAGTGGAGCATGTGCGGAAGAGGGTGGCCAGGATGGTGAACATACAGAAATCATCTTATGAGTTATATGAGAGAAGGAACCAGGATAATTCAACCTATAGATGAGAAGATTAATTAGACAAATAACCATTGTCTTTACATGTACATAAGAGTATCATAAAAAAGAGGTGCTATATGTGTCAGTCAACACATAGAAATAGGACAAATAGAAATATTTGTGAATCAATATTATAAAAGAACTTCCAATTGCTTTAGAAAGGTTTCCTACAGGAGAGGGAGGTTGGACTAGATGTTCACAAACAACTCTTTACAATTTAAGATTCTAAAATAAAAAAAAAAGCCCTTGAGAAGTCATTGGAATAACTTTACATTAAAACAATAGACACAGTGGATATGAATTTGCCAGTCTCAGGCTAGATAAACTCAAGGTGCAGACTAAGGTAGTGATCCTAGCAGTGGAAAGACATGCCCCCTCCAAAATTGTGACTGTGAGAGAAATATCAATAGAATTCATATCTGGGTGATTTGTCAACAATGGCCCTTTGCTTGGAAGGCTCATAGTGGCATGGTCACTATGAAAGAGCACACAACCACAAAAAAATCTTTGAACTAGGATGACTGGGTTAGACAGTTGTCTTGGAGCAAACTGCAATTCGCCTGGGAAGGTAGTGACAAGAGGGTCTCAGGCATGTGAACTGTGTGGCTATGGGAGAAAGTCTTGTCCATGCCGAGGATGGTGGGAACCTCACTCCATCCCCAGGAGACTATTTCTGAGCATGTACAACAGACACAGCCCATGCCCACTGCCTGGCCTTGACATTCACCTGATGGACTTGTCTGCAGTCTTTTCCCTTACCCTGCCTCAGCTCCCTCTCTCCCCATCTGCATTCTATTTTCCTTGCACAGTGCTCTGGCTAAACTCGGGGTGCCAAGTCATCTCAAGGAGCTGTCTGTCTCTGGCTCTCCATTTGTCTTCAGATTGTCAATTGCAATTTTGATCACAGTTGAGGTTTATTTCTCACAGCTGCACCACCAGTGGCATAAACTGGTCTTCAGTGATTCTCTACTCTACCCGCCAGCCCCTTATTTTCCAGTCTAACATCTTAGCTGCTACATTCTCCCACCACCTGGTTTTGACTCCAGATCATACTCAAAATTGGTTTATCCCAATCTGACATGTATGGCCTTGATGCAACTTTACAAGTATCAATGGAAAGAAAAAGATTACCTATAATCTTCTCATAAGTCTCAGAAAAAGTATAAAAGCATGAGCAAGTGTAATTTATCACCCTGAGAAGTGGGCATGCAATGACTTGCAAGGCTGCTTTTAGTTTACAGCATAGTTTTCTATTTCTATCCTTAAACATTTTGCCTGCATCAAAGTTTTGGAGAATTTAGCACATTTGCAAATGCCTGGTGCTGATAGGCTACTTCTGCAAAATCATGTGCACATCATTTCAATGGCATTGCAACTGTCTCCAATTTACCCAGAGGGGTCCACAAGTACTTCTACTCCCAGATCCTCTTGACTAGTATCTTGGCACCAAAGTTTTAGTTGCCCAATAAACTACAGTTCAGGATGAAGTGTACTAATAGACAGTGTTTACTTAAATTAAATCGCCAAGTAACTTTTTTACGAAATTAGATGCTAATTCTCTTTGGTGTTATTGCTATTGTGAAGTACTTGCACTGCGTTCATCAGATTATATTTATTCATGTATTTATTTAGGGAAACACTAAATAAATTTGATTCTTTAGATTTGTTTCTGAATTTCACAATTCATCTTTATCACTCCATAAGGCCTTCTATCATTTCATGAGCCTGAAAATTTTTCTTTTTTTTAAAAAAGTTTGGGTCTTTCTAGGATTGGACATTGGAAGCTTTGGAGCCTGCTCTACTCATCCAGGCATTTTGCTGTCATGAAAACATCCACTCAATTAGGGCAGGTTCTTACTTGAGAGGCTGTCTCAGCTTAGCTATTCTGGGCATGACCCAATGTAGTTCCTGATCCTCACTCTATTTACGACCCACAAGGACTAGCAACTATCGCCATCTGAATGCCTCTCTCAGAAAGAACATTCCTGGTTCCTGGTGGGCCAATGATCTTTGTTATTGGTTGAATCAGTGGACATCTTTATGCACAAACCACCGCAAGTGCTATTTCTCATGCAGGGAACTGTGGACAGAACAATTTCAGCAAAATTTGGCATGGTGAATAAATTAACAAACATAGTTTTCATAGTGGTTAGATTTTAGTTATTTGGATTAGTGGGTGTCAGTGTTTTCTTTCCTCTAAAAATTGCTCCTTTTGGATCTGAAGAGTATCTTCTATCAAATAGTTATAAAAAATACAACTGCTTTGCTAGAGATGAATTCAACAGACTTCAAAAGCTGTTGAGTGTCCCTGGCCCATCATTGTCATACCTGTTCAACTTATTTCTTTTCCCCATTTTATACTGAGAAGGGACTAAATTAACCATTAGCTAGATTTAGCTTTCTGGCCCAAATAGATCTGCATTTGTTTTCTCTAACGTTGCTATATGACTCACTCCATTTCTTAACCATAGGAACTAATTAAGCACTTTGTTGCAAAAGTGTCCCCCTCCCCTCCAACTCCTGCTGAGCTCCTGGCTGCATTTGGAATAAAAGTGAATGAAGATGGTGATAATGTCAACAAAGTTGTCAAACATACAATATTCTTAAATAAACAAATCCTGTCAAGTTCCTACTACAAACAAGGTCATGTTCTAGATCCTGTGGTAACATGCAGTCCTACATTGTGATGCTTGCTGTCATGGGTGACTTGGGGCACAGTGGAGTTTCTGGAGCACAGAAATTATACTCCAGAATGGTTAGCTGACATCAGATTCCCTCTGCAAAGATACACTGTAGTGAAGATCTGGGTCATTTTTCTGTGAGTTTGAAGCTCACTGAAGATCTTAGACCAGTCCTACCCCCCTCAATGACACCGTGCTCTGTTTGTGGTTGTTTTTGTTTGGGATCAGACCTCATGAGATGGCTGTGGGCTTCTGGACCTCTGACAAACTACTGCCATCTTCCTTCTGTGTTATGTGCAATGTTGCATAATACATCCCTTTAGGCAAATTGCTACAATTGAAAACAACAATAAAAAGGTTGGGACATCAGTGTTCCTAACTAAGAGTTGGGGATGACCTTGCATGTACTTCCTCAAGATGCACTGTTACCCAATACATGTGATTTACACACAAATTAGATCAATTTTAAACTCTTTAAGATTCAGCTATTTATGTATTATTTGCATTTTATCTTCTAAATTCCTTCATTCTAAATTCTGAACAATATTGTCTTCATTATATAATCATACAACTATAGTATTTTCTTGAGAGCATGCGAAGTTCATTTCTATCACAGAGAAAAGAAATGTAGATGTTTAGATTTCTTCTTTGCTTCATATATAGGCTACAAGAGCCTAGTAAAATGCTAATAATATTTTAGTATTAATATGGTACCTTTTATGACTTAATTACATTTAGGTGACATGGCTTCACATAACAACATGAGTTAAAATGAAATACACTCATTAAAAAACAAATTCCATCATAACATGGGTAACCTGTGATCTCTAATTTTGGAATGTTCAGCCTTGTAGAGCACACTAGGGCCCATGTGATGCCTGTTATTAATAGTAAGAATAAATTCTACCCTACTCCTTATCCCATTCATTCACATCATCAGTCAACAACTCAACACAACTTTTAGTAATCAAAAAAGAGAAATCTAGTATATTCTAATGATTTTAATAATTGCTTGGAAAATTGATAATGCATTAGAATGCATTTGCTGAGAAGTGAGCCAAGGATGGCTAAGAAATTTCATCCTAAAATGGGTATGTGCCTACTTGTACGGATTTACCGCTGGTTAACTCCTTGTTTAGAACACTGTGCTAATGATGCTCGTGTTAGGTGCTTTTCCTCCGGTGGCCCTGTCAACGTCTCTCTTTCATGCGCAATGGGTTTCATGCCTGGCCCGAACCTGCTGTTGCATCTGTTTACTGTGGGTCAGTAAGGACATGTGACTAGAGACCATGCATTGTTTAAAGCAAATTCATCACGGTATTGAAGAAAATGACTCACAGCACATAATTCATGGTGGGTTGTTCTATAGCATCACCTCAAGGACTGCATCTGTGGGCTTGGGCAAAATGGGCATATCTAGGTATAAAAACACACATATCAGAGACAGTTACTAATCCCGTCACTGATGGAGATTCACCTGGGGAAAGACCATTATGAAATAGTGAGCTGTTTGGATCAAAGGTTAGTTTAAAGACAGCTGTAGATGTATGATATTAAAAACGCTGGATGAGGGTATTGGATTCAATAAACTTTAAAGTCCTTCCAGCTCTAAGTCCTTCCAGCTCCCTGCAGTCTCCAAGTGCATCGATTAACATACATAATGTAAAACAATGTAGTTTTGTAAAGCAAAATTGGCAGAAAGAGAATATTCTCTCAAGAAAAAAATACTTTCTGTGAGTCTTCTCTTCAAGCTACCAAAAAAAGGTGATCAAGTAGAGCTTAAAAATAATTTCTGGGCTTAAACTTAAAATTCTTTTATCTGGAACAGATTATTTCATTCCACAATTAGAAATGAGATCCAAAATGCAAATATTACTCAGAGAGATAGCACATTGCCTCATATTCACACTATGGTGTTAACAACTGCTATAAGAGCCATTTTACAGAGTAAGTTTGAGAGGGGGAAGCATACCTTATTCAAATATATGAAGATGATTTTACAAATCGTATCCTATTTTATTCCAGTCCCAATTCTGCCAACCCTTCTGGGTATGTAACAGTTTTAAAGACAGTGCTTCAAAATTTGAAGAGGGAAAAAAGTGGAAACAGCTTAAATGAGCCTATAACTCCTAGCCTTTCACCAAATACATTTTTGTAGTTTTCCAGTTTGTTATATCTTCTTGAGAAAAGGGTGAAAATTCTTGGAATTAAATGTACAATAAAATATCAAATATATACTAATTCTTTAAGGTTTTGTTTATATCTCTATTTTTCTAAGCTACCTTAGTTTAGATCCCGTCTATCTCTTACATGTGAATTTGGTGAGATGCGCTATTCACTGTCCTATTGGCTGGAAGGAAATCTGGTATTTGAAAATCTGCTCCATTTGGAGTTCTGATCGGTCATGTAAAAATGTTTATTTTGATAGTAATAAAACCAAATTAAGTAGGAGAAAACTAACTTTGTAAATGAGTTGAATGTTGAAGGTGCAGAATTACTGTTCCCCACTGCCCCTGTACGTGGAACAAGAGAAGCAGGGATCCAAATGTGGTGAGAGATGGAGGTTAGATATATGAATTCTGTATTCTTGATGGAAGAGTTAAAAAAGGGTTACGAAGAGACACCATTGCATTTTGTCCTGGAGGAGAATTTCTACTGATCTGGCTGCTCTGTCCTTGTGGAATCACACAGATGCAGGTCTCACCTCTGCAGCTGGGTGGACACATGAACCTTCGGAAATTATTTGAATAGGAATCACAACAGAAGACTAAGTCAAGGTGTTTTGTAAAGAACATTCCCTGTGCCTCAGCTGAAGAGGATCCATACTGCCCAAGAGACGTCAGGGCACTGGAACGGGAAGGACAGCACAAGCCCTCCTGTGTGGGTCCACTGCCCCTCCATGGCTGTTTTATGTGGACGAGTTGAATCCTTTTCATCTATGAAGCTGAGACTGGCAAAACCAGCAGTCTCCACCACGGCGCCCACCATCCTTCCCTTGTCTGCTGCCAGTGTTTCTGGTTCTCCATCCCAGCCCTTGACCTTGAGACTAGATGCCTGCCAGATCCCTCTCTGGCAAAAGCAGCTGTTACTTTTGGCCTATTTAAAGGCCTTTTAGGCTTTAGGAACTGCTCAGTGAGATCATTTTGCTTATCTTTTGAATACTAGGTGATCAGACCTTTGAAAAATTGATATTCTTTCCCCCCTATAACTATAAACTGTAAACTTCACTCATGTGGGCACAATGTATTGGAAGACCAGGCTTTCATTCTTCTTAACTTCCCATATAATCAAAAGAACCTAATGAATTCAAGTTGCCTGTAACATTTTGCGTGTTTCTGAGTTGAAACCAAATTCCCAAACATCCATGTGAGCAATAATGAAATTCAGGCAGAGAGGCTCTATTTTCCTATTGTTAGAAAAGAGCATCTTATGGTGAACTCCTGGGTTCTACTCCATGTGATTTAAGATGTTGTAACATTTAGCAGTTAATGACTGCATATTAGCACACAAATTATTTCAAAGACGCTGAAGAAACGTAATGGCTGAATTGAGTTTGATCAGCAATGCAACCTACAGAACTATATGAACTTGCATTCTACCATGTTAAAAACTACACAGCTTACTCTATAGATTGCAGTGGAGAAGTTACAGTAAAAGAACCCCTCATGTTGCCATGTGAGAATTTAGGTACAGTAAGCAGAACATAATTATTCCGGTTGGAATTTGGCCAGAAGCTGAGGATTAAAAACTCTAAGTGTTATGAAAAGTTCCATGGGATGTTTAATGACTAGAAATAGCCAGAAGCTTAGATTTATGGCATCCAAAAATAGCACCCCTAGCAGGATTGGTCCACCCGGGTCATGCTGGGACACAGTTTGCGCAATAGTAAAAAAAAACCCATTTATTGAATCATAAACATAATTTCTAGCAGCTCTAGGTTGGAGATTTGTGCATGAGCATTACTTACTAATTTTTAGCAGCTTCTTTGGATGTAGCATCCCACTGGCATTCAATAAATGCACAATAATAAAGAAAATGTCAGGTAGGCTTAAATGATAAGGATGACGGTTAGTAAAGGAGAGCAAGAACCAAAGCTGACTTTACAGGTAGGTGGCTGAGATGGTTTCCTATATGATGTGATTTCCAAGGCAATGGAAGGCACAAAGTACCAGCGTGGTTTGGTTTGCTGGTGCCTGCAATTTCACAAATGCCATTTTAAAAAAAATTAATACTCAGCCCCCTATTTCAAAGCAAATGTACTTGAAAAAGTTGATACATAAAATTTAATTGTCATTTCAATCATAATGTAACATAAGCTTTTCACATCTTATTTTAAGGAGTTCTGATAGAATTGAAGCGTAGAAGTCAATGGGGGAGTGAATCACTAAAGGAGGCAAACTTGGCAGGTAGGAAAGTATGGGGCCAGCAAAGACAATTTCTCCAGCTTCACTGTTATGAGCTGACTTGTGTCCCCTTAAAATTCATATGTTGAAGCCCTAACTCTCAGTACTGCAGAATGTGACTATATTTGGAGACAGGGCCCTTAAAGGGGGAACTCAGTAAAAATAGGGTCTTTAGGGTAGGCCCTGACTGATGTTGCTCTGAGAAGAGAAGATTAGGACACAGGCAGCACAGATTGAGGGGTGACCACGTGACATGAGGAGAAGACAGCCATCTATGTGTACGCCAGATAGAGAGGCCGTGGGAGAAACCAGCCCTGCTGGTGCTTGGATGGGACTTCCCAGCCTCCAGAACTGTGAGCAAATACATTTCTGTTGTTTAAGCCACCGAGTCTGTGGTATTTTGTTACAGGAGCCCTTGCAGACCAAAATACTCACCTTTTTTTTAGAGGGAAGGTGTCAGAACTACTTGTTAGATCCCTCAGTTTCCTTGAGGCTGAGGGGTTTTGTTTTGTTTTGTTTTGTTTTTTATTTAAAGTGGTTCTAATCTTTCTTGGATCTTTCTACCCCAGGGAAAACCTCTGTGGATCAGGTCCTTCAACGTGAGTTGATTTTGTAAGGCATGGTTTAAATTCAAAATGTTATTTGGGCATACATAATATGAAGAGAAGTGATGAACAAAAATTAAGCTGGGAAACACTAACTGTGGTGCCTACTGGCCTTATTATTGAGATGGAGTTGGTGATTCATTATTTGATGGAAGCCATGGTTGGTGGGCCAACCCTCCATATTAAAAATGAGGTGCCTGTGTCTTCACTACTTAAAACCATGGGCAATTTGCCATGATGTCCCTCTGTTGGGCACTTCTGACGTATTGAATGAATTTTGGTGACAAAATTTCAAAATAGGCTTTAGGGGCTATGAAAACTTTGGTATCGGCAAGCAACAAAGGGCCTCCTGCATTAGTATTTTTTAATGTAAATGAAAAGAAACTGCACTACCAGCAAGTCAGGGTATTCGTGTTTAAAACCAGTATTAATTGTTAATAACAAAGCTGGAGTCTTTTAACACAACTGTTGATGTGCGCTGTGGAACCTGGGAGTCTTGAGGGCAAGGATAATTTATACTTGCCAAGTCGCTGCGAGAGAATTCCAACTATGTGGAAATGTAAATATTCAGTATTAGAAAGGATAATTAAAGATAGGCTAAATATTTACCCAGTTCTCTTCTTTTTAAATCACAAATAAGACTACTCTGGTTGGTTCAAGTTTTCTAATAAGAGATGGGCTAGAAAAAAATGGGAGGGCTGATGTTTTTCTTTTCCTAACCAAAATGTATCTCATAACTCATACGGTCATGAAATATAGTTCCCTTTCATTTTTTTTACCTTAAAATTTATTCCACAATTATTTTATTTTGCCAAGATACTGCTAATGAAATTTAGTATGTGTTGCATCAAAAATATCAAAGAGATGAGGTTGAATATGAATATGAAAAATATACTTTTAGCTTCAAATTAAGGAGCAGTTTAATGGCATGTAAACAAATTACTTAGAGAAAATCTCCAGAAAGTTAGGAGTGTGCTGATATTCAAATGTTCAAGGACTCCTAACTATCATTATTTTAAGAGACTTTTGCAGCAGGCTTACAAACAAGTAGCTGTGTCATGGGAGAATTGTCACATAGAGAGCTTTATGTAAAGCCTTTTCTTCCAGGGGTTCTTTTCTTTCCTCTTTCTTCTTCCTTTGGTCACTTTCTTATGAGGATATTTTCAAAGGGAATGTTATTCCCGAGAAGGATGTTATTAGATAAGATCATTCTATTGGCCAAGGTCCAGGCAAGAAACTAGAAACCACTCTAGGTTTTTCAAACAGAGGCAATTTAATACAGGGGGTTGCTTACATAGATGATAGAAGTGTTGGGAAGGTGATGGTGTGGCAACACATAAGTTAGCAACAGTAGGAAGCTGCTACCCCTCCCCTCCACAGGGACACAAGGAGGAACTTGTGAAAGGAGCTCAGAGATGAGGACCACCCTTGGGGGACTAGGGTCCTCATGGAATCTTTCCTGCTGGAGCCGTGACCACTGAGCTAGGGGTTTCTCCAATGGGAGCTACAATCACTGTCAGAGTCATTGCCAAGGGTACAGAAAGAGCAGAACAAATAGCCTGAATCATCTCTCTTTAATCCTTCCAGGATTCTGCCAATATCTTGCCTTGACCAACCCGCCAAAATCCAGTGAGCAGGGGATCCTGGGAAATGTAGTTTCCAGAGGTACAGAGCCGAGCAGGCAGAGGGTGGGTTATGAATAGAAAGCAAACTGGCAAATAACTTGCACACACAAAATGAAACTGCTTTTGTTAGTCTGTGTTTCTCTTCATTGCAGTTTGATCTTATTCCCTCAAGGCCGTGGCACACTGAAGATCACTTTGGGACCTTATGAAAAATGTGGATTTTTTTTTTTTTTTGTGGCTTTGCTATGAGATATTTAATGACACAATTAGAATCTCTGAGGACCTCAGAATTGGAAACTCACCGAACACTATGTGGTGACTGAGGGCGGGGAGGGCGGGAGGGGGAAGCAGAGGCCAAGGAAACCAAAATGGCACCTGTTGCTCACATTTGAGTTTCAGACCCAGACTCTGAGTACTCTTCAGAATATCAGCTCCCAACTTGTTACATGACATTTCAACTTTAGCAATTTCATACTAATGAACTCCTTTATTTCTGCCTGTCTCATTAGGACACTCCATGCTTTCCAGAAACGCAAGTGAAGTTTAATAGAGATAAAGCCATTCCACTGGCACTGCTATGATCAAGAAGCTACAATCAATCTTGTTTTCTTCAAGCATGTCATAAAAAGACCCTTTTCCTTCTGATTAGCATTCTTGAACACAGTACAAGCTGATGACTTGCTTGAAGTCATTCACTGTAGGGATACAGCACCTACTGCACGTGATAAAACGACATAAGGCATATGAACTGCTCATTACAATCTAATTAGTTTGGGCTTTTCATTTCATTTTATGTCCTGAATTGAACCTGATTCAATATGATTCTGAGCTGGAGTTCATCTTGTCTTCTCCCTGGCATGCAAGTTCGTGGTGTTTGCTTGCTAGATTCCATGATTATAGAAATAGTTCCTCTTTTCTTTTTTTTTTTTTTTTTTCCAGGAACTGGTTAGATAGAAGACCATTAATATAAAACAACTAAAGCCTTGGCTATTACATTTTCCTGTGTGAGAGATTTTGATTTGATTTAGCACATAGCACAGTTGTTAAAGTATTTCAAGAAGGTTAGGCCGGGCGCGGTGGCTCACACCTGTAATCCTAGCACTCTGGGAGGCCGAGGCGGGTGGATCGCTCGAGGTCAGGAGTTCGAGACCAGCCTGAGCAAGAGCGAGACCCTGTCTCTACTAAAAAAAAAAAAATAGAAACAAATTAGCTGGCCAACTAAAATATATATAGAAAAAATTAGCCGGGCATAGTGGCGCATGCCTGTAGTCCCAGCTACTCGGGAGGCTGAGGCAGGAGGATCGCTTAAGCCCAGGAGTCTGAGGTTGCTGTGAGCTAGGCTGACGCCACGGCACTCACTCTAGCCAGGGCAACAAAGTGACACTCTGCCTCAAAAAAAAAACAAAAAAAAAACAAAAAAACAAAAAAAAAACAAAAAAACAAAAACAAAATCAAGAAGGTTTGAAGTATTACAAGAAACTGACTTATTCGATTCATGGACTTACTCCGTTATAATGCAGTGAAATAAATAGTCCTAGCCTTTGGGGTTCATTCCAAAGACAAATTAGGAAAATCTGGGTTAGTTTTGCTAGCAAACTCAATTTACTGGAGGCTTTCTGAGAGCAAGATGTCTTTCCTTTTGGGGTTATTTCCAATAACACCTTTCTGTGTCTTCAACTAGTAGGCAGAATAGGTCGACTATGTACACATTGATATATCTGATCTCGAAGTTTTAGAGACTGTAGGAAAAAGATGACTGGCATTCTTTCGGAAGACACACACACTCTATTCTCTGAGCCCTTATATTTGGCACAATGGGGATCCATATAGCTGCTGTTTTTTTTTTTTTAATTCTTCCTAGGAAGGTTATTAATATTAATGAGATTCAGTCCCTCCTTTTTTTTAAAAATAGAAAAAGTATTGAAAATAGGTAATAAAAATATAAAATACTCATAAGCATATTTTGGTTGCTACTGACTTGAGCTTTAAAATTTTGTTGTATCATCTGGAAAATAAAGAATGTTTTATACTCACCTTCTTAAGTTACCTTAAGGCTTTCCCAAAACATTGGCCCTTGGTTCCATGCCATGGGACTGCCCTGTAGATGAGGCAGTCCTCCTAGCAAGGCCTTCTGGAACCTGATTAACAAAATAATTTTGGATAAAGTAGATTTCTCCACATTACTATGTTCACCTGCTAATAATAATAGAAAGAAACAATCGTACATATCCAGGGGTTTTGTTGAAGGCATATATTTAGATGACAGATATAAAATGTCTAGAATTGTATCTTTCAGAAAAAAATATGTTTACCATGTTGGTTTCCTCCTCCCTCTCTGCTCTGAAACAATATAATTTAATCACATTCCTGCCCTAAATAACATTGTGAAACTCTGTGTGGCTCAGTTTATCTCATTCCTAGACCAACCATGCTCTGCCCCCAAATGTTTCTCCCCTGATAGAGGGTTTGTTTAATTTAATTCAATTTTTATTTCCTAACTGATGATTACCATGTATGTTACCAATAACTGAGCTCTACTGTGAATCGGATATTTTGAGTATACAGCATAAATCTTTTTCCTCCCTCCAAATCCCCTAGAAATGGTAACATTTTTATAATATTCACTGACCCACTTGCTAGAGAAACTAAGTGAATATCTGCTTTATTTATTTAGGTTTTACGTCCTAACTGCAATTACTTCTGCAATAACTTGTTGAAAGCTTGTGGTTATGTGGTATGTAACCTTTAATTCAGCTATTGTTAGCATTTTTGTATACCAGAGAGAGGTTCTAAAATTTTCAGTAGACCATGGACTCTTAATAGGGAATCTTAATTGTTCCCTTAGTGCTTGAGAGCCATCATGACATCTGAGTTGTATACAATTTCTTATGTATAACCTTCAGCTCAACATTGAAGTGAAGCATTTGTCCCATACTTCATATAAGAAGAGGAAGTGAGGGATTTTTGTTTTTTTTTTTTTTTTTTTTTTTTGTACTTACATTGTCAAGGATTCTTAAGGGATTGGTCTTGGTTAATTAGCAATTAGTAAAATGAGCATCAAGCTCCCGATAAAATATTGTGAGGGAAATTGGGAAACAGAAGCTTACCCAAGCCACTAACCCAATCTTTGGGGAAGAAGGGGCGGTAGGAAGAGAGAGACTGGGCCAGCCACGTGCCCATAGCAGTAGGCTGCTGTGGCTGCCATGTCCTCTAGCACATCATCCCCGCCCACTCTCTCTCCTGCCCCGAAGCACAGTTCTGAGGCCCACGAGACAGGAATGAACTCAGAAATTATGACTTGATTAAAGACTACTGAGATGTTCATATTGGAAATAGAGAATAATATTATGAAACTTGATGTTCTCTTTGTTTATAAAGATAGCAGGATTAACTCACTGTCATTTGCATTTGAACTGGTGGCAGGTTTGGGCTAAACCATCTACACCCAAAACCATCTACACCCTAGTGTAGGGGCATGAGCTTGCCAGGCAGTTGGACATAAGGGATTCTGTCCATGCATTGAGAGAGAGCCCAGCCACCTGGCTAACATGGGCTCAGAGCTGGGGACCTGTGCACCCCTGGCCAGGGATGAATATAACCAACACCACGTATTGACCAGGGTGGGTCTTCAGCCATGTGTTAAGGGATAAACATGGAATGTTTTTCAAATTTAGATCCATAGGTTTGAAAAGAAAAAAAAGTACAAAGAGAAAGTGAAATAAAACCCTTAGACTTAGAGGGAATTGGCCAGTCCCAGTGAATGAACAGTGGTTTGGGGACTTGGAGATTTTATCATTAATCTCTGACTACATATGCTTTTATTTATTGACTTTGTTGAAGTAGAAGATCCCTTCCTCATTTCTGTTGCTCACACTTTCTTCCGTGAAACTGAATTTGGGGACGCTGAGAAATGAGGTGAATTAGGAAGCACCTTATGGCTTAACAGCTGATAAATGGAGTATGAATATTCTTCAGTTGTATAATATCTCTCAGATATTTATTGACCCCATGTGGATTAAATTTATTAGACATAACTATAATAATTGAAATGGTATGTCAGATTATACAGGATGTCAAATGGTGATGATTTTCATATCAAATCCTTCATTATCCACTTAATTCTAATCAAATGGCAGGTGGATGTAGGAGAAACAATGAGTGTGTCAGGGGAGATGGGTGTAGTTTTGCACCCTGTCCCTACCACTTACTGACTTTGTCATCTTAATTGCTTAACCTCTGTGGGCCTCAATTTTCCTTTTCTATAAGATGGGAATATTCCAATTTATATCTAAGGCTTGCTGTGTAGACTTAATGAACTAATGCATGCAAAATACATGGCAAGAAATACATGCTCAACAACACTTTCTTTCCTTTTCCTTTCCATGCTTTACTTCTTTTCACACAACTGTCTTGGTCCATTTATGCTTTTATTAAAAAAAACACCTGAAACTAGGTAATTTATAAACAACAGAAATTTATTTTTCATAGTTCTGGAGGCTGGGAATCCCAAGATCATGGCACCAGCAGATTCAGTGTCTGGGGAGGGCATCTCCTTGCAGCTTCCTCACGTGGCAGAAAGGACAAAAGGGCAAAAGGTGATAAAAGCTGTGACCTCACAGGGAGGAAGAGGTTGAAGGGCCAGGCACCACTTTGGCTTTGAAGGCTCTTTGATAGAAGCACTCATGCCATTCATGAAGGCGGTAGAGGGCCTTCATCCCTTCCCCTGAGGCCCCACCTCTTAATACCATCACACTGGGTATTAGTTTCCGAAATGTGAATTTTGGAGGACCACATACAAGCTGTAGTAGCACCGTGCTTATAATTTGCCGTGGACAAATTCTCCTTTTCATCTTCACCAATAGGGAATATTATAATAGGGAGGCAAATAGCTAAAAATCCATTTTTGGAATCTTGCTCCTACCCATGCTTTGTATTTTTTACTTAGAAGTCTACAGTATTCAGATCTAAGAGGATCTCAAGTTCTGAGAGATCTGTTGAAATTAAATTTTTATCTTGATGGCTACAACTACTTCATGATGACTTTCAAGTGATAGGAACATCAAGTTGAAATGAATTTAGGACACTCTATTTTCTACACTGTTTATGGGTATGTATTGACAAAAACAGCAATGAAGTGAGAAAAAAATGAAACATTATTGGTTGACTTAAAGGAGGACCCATTGTGTTTATATGCCAAGTTTCTTAATCTGTGATAATTAGCTAGTCATTGTTCATAAAATCTTTACAAAGAGAGTTAAAATTTTAATAAATCCCCTTGTACTTGTAAGAACAAGGCATCTATAGGGTATCTA